>NW_025935579.1:739004-1042410 GCF_000764305.2 Hyalella azteca | reverse complement strand
TTATATATGGTAATTTTATATTAACTTCCAAGCCGGTCTATGTTACCCCGTCAGGGCTGACATTAGGTGGTCTAAGTTACCCCATTTGGGGGCGGCGCACCCCATTTGCAAACTATGACACTTTCCTAAAATTTGTCGTTTGCATATGTAACTAGAAGAGTTCTACTACAATGCATCAAAACCTGGAGTTATTTAACCGAAAAATAAAAAAATTGGAGGGGGTACTCTGACAGGCTTTAAATAATAGCTTTTTTTCATGAACCACATTTTCAATTTTTTAACCTATTAGATATGCAAACTTTTCAAATCTTTCTTCTTTCTATTGTGTTATGTGGCCTCAGTATTAGGCCTTTAATGCCCATTGACAAAATTTTTCTATGTCAAATAGTTTTTGAGTTGTGGGGGATTTTGTTAAAAAAACGAAAAGTGGTCTAAGTTACCCCGCCGGTCTAAGTTACCCCATTTTACGGTAACACGTGCATGCAACCTTGTAACTAAGTTCGTGGCTTGTAAATAGTTTGTCATTACTCAGTGTAAATGGCTTTTCATTAAAGATTACCCGGCGACGCATCTTTAAAATGGCCGGCGACGCTTTGGGCTTAAAAATCCATATATTGGCGACGCTGCATCCACCCTCTGCATAGTGGTTTAATACTTTAATGCCAATGCTGCATTTCAATAAAAGTGATTTAAATGAAGTATGATTTTATGATACATTTTTGAAAAATTATGCAAATTTTTTTTTTTTTCAGATCCAAAAGAACCTTGAACAGCAAGAAGTATGGTGTTGACCACATCCATTTTACTCATGGGAAAACATCTGCAATATATGCATCAACCAAAATTGATGGCAAGTATTTATTTTCCTTTTCACCTTAATATTGTGTGATTTATATTGTTGAAAAAATATTTCCCTAGAAAAATTGCAATATGTTAAAATAGTGACTTTTCCATTATCCATTCTAATGCCAAATCCTACTTATAATATCACAAGGTCATTCACTGTAAATTTCCTAAGGCTTGTTTCCTCATTTTCCCATGATAATCTAAATTAACTATATTGTTAGATAATAATAGTGATAACAACATTTCTGCACTTTTTTTATCTGAAAAATAAGAATAAATTTAATTAGATAAATGACATAATTTTGAAAATATTATAAATAATTTTATGTGAAAGCTGGGAGAATCAATTTTAAGATATTTATTAAAGTAGGCAATCCTAATTTTATACAACTTTTTCCATACAGACACAATTCGGTATCTGTCTCTACATGACAACAAATTTATTCGATATTTTCCTGGCCACACAAAGAGGTAAGTCATTAGTCTGAACAAGTTCAAGAATCAAAGCTACATTGTTAATGTTTTTTTTTTATCTCATCACTTATTTGGTATTATTGCTTGAAAAGGTTGTATGATGTATAGAGAATCAGCTTAGATTGAACATGTTTGATCAAAGCACTTCTTAATTTATGCTAATCATAGGAAGTTTACTTCCATGATGTGATGCTCTTAATTCATACACTGGCTTAAAGTTCATTAGCAGTCTAAAGAACTCTCATATGCAGGTATGAATGTAGGTATGTTTCTTAACTGGTGTTTAGAGTTGTACATTGATAGGGTCATTTTGTGAAAAATTCTCAAGTACAAAGTAGAATTATTTTATGTTTGATGTCCACAGCCATCAATTCAAAGAGATTGACAACCATCAAGGGTCTTCTCACTTCTCAGTTATATGCCTATTCTTCATTTGATGCTTCCTACTAAGTTCCAAAGGTTGAAGTGAATTAAATTATAAAATTGATTATCTAGTGAGAGCGGTGACTCATTTTCAACCAACTTCAGATGTAGGTAGAGAATCGATGCTTTTATTGTATTCAATTCTAGTTATAACATTTGAAATTTTTTTTTTCTTTATGATAAAAATCTGTTGAACTTGATCTAATACAAAGAATAAATATGTTTAGAATGAATTAGCATCTGTATTTCATGGTTCTCTCTCCATACGATTGCTTTAAGTTAAATTATTACCAAAATTGCACTCGGCAGCAGCTGCATAGTCCAAGAATCCAAGGACAGTAATATTTAAACCTGCATAATTACCTCAAAATCTATTAACAGAAAGCTTTCGTAGTCAGGTGGATAAGCAATTGAATAAATGATAGTAATTTTATATTTAACTAGCAATGCAGTTTGATACTAAATACGCTAGGTAGTTCATATGGAACTGAACAATTTGCATATTAACATTTTTGTGTCAGTAAAATGCTTCCTAACTGCTGTCAGGAAAAGGTTCTTGAATGAAAAAGCAAAATAAGCTGCTTTCCAACTAATTTTTGAGAAATGTTTTTAAATAAAATAGTGAAACTTTCCAATTGTAAAAAATCAAGCAGAAGTGACATTCTAATTATTTTATGCATTTTTAGATGATTATTTTGGTGTTCTACTTATGAGGCAGTAGATAGATGGTAAATTTACAGTACACTATGGGGAGGTAACTTTCAAAAGTATTTATTACTGCCTGCAGGATTTGAAGTGTGGTGCATGATATTTATTTATACTAAATAGAAATAAAATAAATTTTATGGCTGAAAATATCTCCATTTTTGTGCAGAGTTGCTAGTCTTGACATGAGCCCAATCAATGACTCCTTCATATCTGGCTCAGCCGATAAAACACTAAGGCTATGGGACCTGCGCTCCCCTAACTGCCAAGGCACCATGTACACTGGAGGCCGGCCTGTGGCTGCTTTTGATCCTGAAGGCCTAATCTTTGCTGCTGGTATCAACTCGGAGACTATAAAACTTTATGATCTCAGGTCTGTTGCTTGAATTTGATGTGTATTTATGTCTAATTACTTACTACATACGTACCTGTTGTTGGCAACTGAATAGAATTCTCTTCAAATGGTTTGAATCCATATTTATCCATGTTGATAGTCATTCTTCGTTGGCTACTGATAAGTTATTTCCAATGCAATATAACAATTGTGGTTATTTTAATGACTGCAGGTGTTATAATTTATACTCTCGCAGGTCATTTGACAAAGCTCCATTCAGCACATTTGAAATGAATCAGGAAAAAGACTGTGATTGGACTGGGCTTAAATTTAGCCCAGATGGGAGGAGTATCCTGATATCAACTAATGGTTCCATGATTCGTCTTGTGGATGCATTTTCGGGCTCGCCTCTGAGAACCTTCACTGTGAGTTAGATCATTGCAAATACTAGGCATACAGTCAGATCCAGCCTTAGTTAACTTTATTATGCATAATTCATGTTTATAAAGTTTTTTGTGATAGTTTAATGTTAACGAATCCAATCAACATCATTACGTACTAATAATCCTTTTATAAAGGTTTCTTGTTAAAGTTCTTCTTTACCACTTTCTCCCCTTGAAACTTGAAAGCATGTTCTCTTTTGAGTATTTTAATTCAAGTATCATTGAAATTTGAATCCTACTGTATTTCTTGACACCTGAAATTTTCTTACTTTTTTTGTGGTCCCCATATGTTTGCTCCTACTCATATGTGTTCCTGATGTTTTCCATCATATATTTTGTCCTGATTATATTTTAAACCTTCTCAGGGCCACATGAACAATAAGGGCATCCCTCTGGAGGCATCATTCAGCCCAGACTCGCAATTTGTGTTCAGCGGCTCAACCGACGGTCACGTGCACGTTTGGAACGCAGAGAAAGGCTACAAAGTGGCCACGCTCAACGGCGATCACACTGGTCCTGTTCAGTGCATCCAATTTAATCCTAAATACATGATGCTTGCCTCGGCGTGCTCTCACATGTCGTTTTGGCTGCCTGCTCTTGACCAGTGAAAATTTGAAAATAATCGGTGGAAAATCACGCTTGCATCACTTATCTTTGGCTTTATAATGACATTAGGATAATTGTAAATTTAATCGTATGAATATAGAAAAGTAGTTTCATAGTGTTAGGTCGGAATCTATGATTCTCATTTAAAGGACATTTGAGTAGGTTTCAGGAGTTATTTCGTCGGTTCCTGCATCACTTTTTGCTCAAATTTTGTAACCTCCCATGTGCTCTGCATATAGCAAGAGATTAGTGAAGCGTCACCGTGGTGCTTGTTGAAACCTGTAATGTTTTTAATATTTACATGTAATGTTTTGATGTTAAATGATTCTCTTGTTCTGGTCAAGTTGTCATATAAGCATTAAAGTGAATGCTGGTACAGAAAAAGTATCGTCTAATGGCCCGAACTGCAGGCAGTGTTTTTGTTGGCATTTCATGTGCTAGTTTACTCATATAAGCCCGCATTTTGGATGTAGTGTGTCTTGAAGGTTTCCGCGCTTCTGTTTTATAAGATTCTTGCATTTACAAGAAATTTTTACATTTCATGTTCATCAAGAAATGCACATGAATTACAAACCATATTTTCATCTCATATTATTTACAACTTCCAGTATGTTTCATTTCTTTCATGGCTCGAATGATTTACCGAAAGTTGAAAAGTTCAGCATCAAGTGTGATTTTAAAATCAGTTTTCAGCGGTTTAGCAGAACGTGACGCTGCCATATAATATTACGTATTGTAAACCGTTCTGCGTTCGTACGGTATTGGCTAGATTAATTAGGTAATGAGCATTTCTTTTCACTTGCCCCGTTTGGGGATAAGTTTTCCGGTCACTCTCGTCACGTTCCTTGAAAATTTTACCCACTGCTTATATCATATCATTATTATGAGAATTTTCTGTTGCATTCCGAAATAATCTAGTCCATTAGACCATCGTTTTCGGTAGATATTCATTCGCCATTCAGGGGCTGTTCTCAGGAGTGCTGTGATCCCTGGTATGCTTTCTTAACCAAAGCTCTGGATTGATTATTCATGGCTTGTGATTTTTTAAATGAGAAAATTGTAATGGCAATGCATCAATTCTGAAACTATATCCCTCTCACTCATCGATTTTTTTCAAATTAATTCATATAGAATTATTTCTGATCTGATTGGAAAGCGCCGAGTATGTTTTAATGAGTTTCATTTTACTTGTATGTTTTTTGGTTATATGTTGTCCGCTGATCAATGTAATGTACTAATTCTGAACCCTATTACCGAGTTATAAGCTTGGCAAATTTTTTGCCTAGCGTTGAAGGATCTGAACAAAGCTTGTTTGGAGCCTTGCCCGGCACCGTACCTTCATGTAAATTGAATTGCATCTTGCACACACGTTTGCCTTGCTAAAATTTGGTGATTTTGTTTTCCTCTGCATGGAAGAAAACTTTAAATGCATGAAATTGTTTCTAGAAAAGATGTATGCATACCAACAATCAAAATGGAAGTGTTACGAGAGACCCGAGACAATGCACCTGCTGGCTACATGAATGTTGCTGAAGAACCATTGAGAATTTTCACTATTCCTGTAAAATTCCCCACTTTTAGCTACCCAACTTCCCATTCATAAGTGTTGACATAACATGAACATTTGCACGATTGTCCTAATTTTATTTTTTTCATGGATAAAGCTTTATCTTTTCCTGTGATTCCAAGAACTGTCGTAATTATTGTTCTGTTGATTATTCTGATCTGTTAATTATTGTTCCGCGAGGAGTGTGTCACAAGAAACGAAATTTTACTGATATATCAATTTTTTAATGCAATTGATCCTCAAACAGTGTGTGTGACTTATCTGTTGATTATTCGGCACAGACGTGTCAGCTTATGGCGCCATTTTATCGTGTCAGCATCGAGGTGACAATTTTTGAAGGGATTTATTCCCCAGCGTCTTCTTTTTTTAGAGTTACGCTATTCTACTATGTACAAATTAGGTTCTCTCTGTACAGTGACCTGGAAAAATGTCTAGTTTTTTTATCCTTTCTGCCATTGCATTTAATGCGATGCTTGTCAACTTTATTCCTCCTCATATCATTTGCTAAGTAATTCTCTGGTGTGTGCGCTTCAAGAACTGTTTTATTTTAAAAAATATTTAAACAAAGATAATTTATTTCATTTCGACGGCAATAAAGACAACTTTTTTCGAAATGTATTCTAGGTGAACTAAGTTTATTCTAGTTTGCCAGACATGAACTGGGTTAAAAAATTCTCGCTTGGCGGCGAGCGTGAGAACTGCCGGCTGCAGTCGTGCCCTGAACGACTGAAGCCGTCTGCCACGCTTCGTCTGTACTGATAGCTCGGCAACAATTCAGTCCCCTCTAAAAATAATCTAAAATAAATGACCGAGCATTCTGAAACTTCGTATACATATTTAAATCACTAAAAGAAAAGCATTCGCTGAAATAATTGTAAAAATTCCCTGATACTGTAGCCCCAGCTTTCCCATTGTCAATTAGTCGTATTGAGAGCACCACCACGCGTCTTTAGACTTATTCTTGTCCAGTTTAACGCGAATAAAAGGATAAGGCTGTCACCGGTGATAAGCCGGTGACGTTAAAACTTGTAAGAATGGAGCATATTTAGCATGGTTCAATTGAACTATATATCTACTAGTTCAAAAATGAGATGTAGCATCTCGAGAGCGGAAAGCGGATAGATGTATTACAATAAACACGAAGACACAAGCATCAGATTGGTTGTGCTGCCCAGGCTAGAGTTTTCAGTAACTCCGACAAACTCATGTTGAAATTTGATCTCTCTATATCTCTGAATTGTTATGTATAATTTTCTGCATAAAGCACATTGCAATATTTTCACTTATTGCACTTTTTCTACATGAATGAAGTATTCTGTATTATATTCGAGTCGAACAGAATTTGTCTTATGAACGTATTATTGCTGAAGAATATCTTGACTGTAATTTTTACACTGAGTATTTATATGCCTGCAGCCTTGTGCGTGATGATGCCCTTGTGCACACACCTTTGTGCATGCCCGCGCCCCGCAGCCCATGGGGCCCCACAGAGTACCCGTTGAGAGAAACTGTTGCAACTATGACTCATCATCTGCAGTGGGGCCGCATCGGACTAGCCTTCAGAGGCTCTCGCAAATCACAAACGAAAAAAAGTTGAAGTGTAACATTAGCGCAAAGTTGAACAAATTTTGATGTCCCGTAGTGTTACGAGTTTTCGACTTAGTTCACTGGTGCAGGGTGGCCCAGTGGTTACAGTTCAGAGCAGCAGGATTGAAGCAGAGAGGCGCGGGTTCGATCCAAACTTTGTGCACCAGTTTCTGGTCAAAGTCGGCGAGGAAGCCGAGCGGTTAAGTACAGCAGAATTGGAGCAGTTACCGGCGTGTTCGAGACCGCAGCAAGCTGTGAAAATTTAATAATGTTCAGAATTGGTGACAGGTCTAACGGCTTAATCAACGTTGAAACCGCAACTAATATTTCTATCACTGGTTAGGTACCATTACTAGCAAGCACCACTCATCACATGATTGGGGCATGAAATTCACCACTCATCAGATGAAAATTTTGGGCAATTTTACACTTCTGGGAAAATTTTCACCAATCTTACTCCAACTGACGGTGGCTCAAGATGTCGCTAAGTCGAGGTAAATTGAGAGCATGGAATCCTGCGTATAAAATTACTTAAACCCACAACCGCGACATGCAGTCCGGGCCCACGAGGAGCGTTAAAGAACCTTGGCGAAAAGCGGTAACCTATGACGAAAAACTGAAACGTTATTGTCCGAGATGAGCACAGGTAAGTAAGCCTACAACCAAGCTGAGAACAGTGGTAGGTGAGCGTACGATCGGGCAGAGATGATCAGTGTACATGAAGCGAGGTCCTCCATTTCGTGGTAAATTGTAACATGAAAACTAACATTTAAATGCATTTAAAATTGGATGCGAGATCGACTCGAGTCTCGGGTATAGTAGAGCGTAAAGAATCGCTAGTGTGGATGGTTCTGATCATTAGGTTTACTACAGCGTTGAGAGCCGCTAGTGTGATGATCCTAATCATCGGGCCTTGTAGAACATATAGAAGCGCTAGTGTTGTCTAAAACGCTATACAGGGTCCGCCATATTTATGGAAACGGATGTTTGCTATATAAAAATAAATTGGTTTCTTGGAGACTTTTCTTTTATAATGAAGCTTAATATCATCTATTTTATATTGCGAAAGTCTAAGGTGTCTAAATTTACTATTACATATGGCACTAGATAGAAATGCAATTGTTACCCTTCATGAAAAGGGCGAGAGTAGTTCAGTCATTGCAAAAAAGCTCCAAATTCGTCGTGAAACTGTGTGGAAGGTGGTAAAAAAATTCAAGGAAACTGGTGAAACATGCAATCGACCTGGTAAAGGAAGGAAACGAAGTGTCCGAACAAAACAATTGGTCAAAAACACGAGGGAGAAGTTGAGGAGAAACCCTCGTTGCTCAGCTGCAAAATTGGCTGCAGAAGCGGGAGTCAGTCAGACATCAATGAGTTGAGTCCTCAAAGATGATCTCAAAACCTCCCCTTACAAGATGAAAACAAGGCATGAACTAACAGACCGTCATGAACGAATTAGGCTCGAAAGATGTCAGCACATTCTGGATCTCATTGAGGATGGCACGCTGCCCAACTTGGTGTTCAGTGACGAGAAAAAATTTGACATTGAACAAAGCGTTAACCGTCAAAATGACAGAGTTTGGAGTCGGAATGGATCTGTGGCAACCAGAACAGCAACACGACGTCGAAATCCCATGTCCATGATGGTTTGGGCTGCGGTAACCACCACTGGGAGGTCCCCACTCGTTTTTGTCCCCTCAGGAGTGAAATTGAACAGTCAGCGATACATTTCGGACATTTTGGAAGCTGTGTTGTTACCTTTGGCCCGTAAACACTTCAACGGCTCACCATGGAGTTTTCAACAGGACTCTACCCCATCACATGGCTCAAACATGATCCAAAACTGGATTCAGGGTCACATCCCAGCGTTCATTAGCAAAAATGAATGAGCCTCAAGAAGCCCTGATTTGAATCCTCTCGACTTTTCTGTGTGTGCTATTTTAGAGATTAGGGTCTGCAGAATACTTCATGATTATTTGGATAGTTTGAAGTCTAAATTGACACGAGAAAGGGGCTTGAGCCCTCGAGAAATGCTGCGTGTCTCCTGTTAAGCTTTCCCACGTAGATTAGAGGCCGTCATTAAAAATAAGGGTGGTCATATTGAATAAATATGTCTGAGAATTGTTTAGGTAATTCTTGGCTATTAGCTCATCCAGTAAAAAAACAATGCACTCGTTTGTTTCATTGAGAAATAACAAAAAAACATGCGTTGCCATATATATAGCGGACCAGCTGTATTTAATGGATGCAGCACAATGCAGTTTGATCATGTGCCTAAATAGAGTTGACGATTCTTATGGTCTCTCCGTTTTCAGCCACCCAGCAACCCGTTCACGTATGATATTCACATATGTTGAAGTACTATATAACTCCATTTTAAAGTTTAGCCGTTCACATTTCGTGCCTTGGACTTGGCGGTAACATACTTTGCTTGACGTCCGTCAGCTTTTCAACCCACGTCTGTCGTTCTGTCATCTGACGTCTGCCGTCTCGTCATCCGACTATTGTCGTCCCGCCATCCGACGTCTGTCGTCCCGCCATCTGTCGTCCCGCCATCCGAATTTGTCGTCTACTTCGAGCGGGGGACCTGCCCCGAGACTGGCGTGCGCCCTTGGTCGTGGAGGTGAGTTATGTACGTGGGTTGTCATGATTCTGGGCTCATGGTCGAGCGGTGCGTGCTGCCTTCCTAGTAATCCTGAAAGAACCTTTCATTCGCAGAAAAAAAGACATTACGATTGTTTATAACTATAACTTGATAAGTTAAAACTAAACTTGACACGTTATTACTACAACTTGATTATTTAATACTATAACTTGATAGTTCATTACTATAACTATAACGATATAAATAACTCTAAAGTTAGTACTATAATTGCTTAATCCTATTCCTATAACTCATTATTATAACTTTAACTTTTTACTATGTCAACTAAAATGAAGCTATTGGTGCTTTCACAGCCCAGACGCCAGACCTGTGTGCTGGCGAACGGGTGCACCATCGAAAACGAGAACCTAGATCTATAGGTTCAAGCCTAACAATCTTTGTGCCAGTTATCTGAATAAACATTATTTTGTTTCACTCATATTTTACCCCACCATTTAGACTTGAACCGGACGAACAGAAGCGAATCGTATCCCATTGTCTTCCGTTTTTTGTTAAGTGTGATGACATCGACCATTGGGTCTAGTAGAGCGTTAAGAACCGCTAGCGTGATGGTTCTGATCATTGGGTCTAGTAGAGCGTTAAGAATCGCTAGCGTGATTACCCTCATGATTGGGAGCAACGTCTAGAACCGAAAACATTACGGTTCTATAAACCTTATGTCCAGACTTACATAGTTACATGTCCAGATTTCCGCGTCAAAGAATTACATAGCGAATACGTAAAAGTGAACGTCCAAATTTGAATTATTCATATTCATTTTAAAAAACACATATTATTCTCTGAAAAAAATTGTAGCTTTAAAAAGTATCTATAACATCTGAATCTGAAAGATGCATTCAAAGTATATGTTGTGGATGAATATTAAATAAATTATTGGCTGAAGTAATGTTCCGAAGTAACTGAAATTTTTAGTACGAGACGAATCTGTGTGTACGGCGGAGAACTGTCCCATACTTCTTGTCTGGAGAGTGTGAGAAATTGTCCTTTGTAAACAGCAGCTCCATGTCTGCAGACTTTACTTGTAGTCGAGGAATCTTGTCACATGTGTTACACGTGAGTGTGTCTAATAAATGACTTGTATAGGTAAATACGGTTACGTAACTTTAGAAACATTAGCGAGCAAAGTAAAGTAACCAAAATCTTGCTCAATTATCAACTTTTATTTTTGAAACTGTCTTAATATAGTTCTAAAATTCGATGCTTTTGAACTTAATTTGGGTTTATTTCATGTTAACATATTTATCAGTTAACCTGCTCATTCATAATAACTGTGTCATTTCGATACGTTATACCCATTAACGCGTTAAATAATTAACTAGTACATGAACACAGCGCGAGAATTAACTTTATGGTGTTTGCTTATTGCAAATTCATTTACGACTGTCGTTCAGAGAATGCGAGGTACATTTTTCGCTACACGACCTGAACGAGTTTACCCTGCCATCTTACCAAACAGGCAACCATCTTCCGAACATATTATATCAAATCAGACAGTTACATTCACGGCAAACATTTCAATCGTCCTCGATTAATAGGTATGCAATCAGGTCTTTTGTGGCGTTGTTTTGATTTATTTGTTGTTTGAGGCTCTATCATACTTGTCTTTTGTTTTTATACTTAACTTTTAACTCAGTTATCTATACTGTTAGAGGGGAGGGCTAGACACCTCGTCTTGCAAGACATTCTATCATTAACACATTTCATCATTGCATAAAGTGTATTTTGCAAAAAAAGTACATGTAATTGTACTAAGCAATATAATACATACTGAGAAGTTAAAAAACATATAAAAATGGTATTATTAGTTAAGTTAGGATACACCTACATGTATTTATGTTTACAAGTGCATTTTATGCATTGATGAAATGTCCTGTGTTGAAATGTGGAACGTTGAATTGCCATAAAAATGAAATGTCCAATGATGAATTGCTATGGTGATGAGATGTGACAATAAGGAAATGTGTTGATTTTGAAATGTGTTGACTATGAAGTGCGTCTACGATGAAATGTGTCGATGATGAAATGTGTCGATGATGAAATGTGTCGATGATGAAATGTGTCTATGATGAAATGTGTCGATGATGAAATGTGTCGATGATGAAATGTGTCGATGATGAAATGTGTTGATGATGAAATGTGTCGATGATGAAATGTGTCGATGATGAAATGTGTCGATGATGAAATGTGTTGATTATGAAATGTGTTGATTGTGAAATATGTTGATTACGAAATGTGTCGATGATGAAATTTGTCGATTAATAATGAAATGTCTCGCACGATGAAATGTCAGGGAACCGTTTGTGGATGCTGATGACCTGGCTGCGTAAAATACGGCTTTCTTTCATGTTTGATTACGAACGAAAACATTTCAAATAACATAAGTACGATTTTATTAAAACTAAAACAACAACGACCAAATTAATGCCGCTATTTTGAGTTCTCTGAACCCACAGCTTCTCCCCCCAGCTTATCGTCTTGGGAACTCAAATCACAGGTCTGTGCAACAAGACAAGTTTCGTATGAATCTGTCACGCGTCGTCTTGTTCCCGGGATTGCATATATAAAGTTGCATGCTGGTATCAAGGCCGTATATCGTAATCATGCTTCGCACAGTCGCATTGTTCGCTCTTGTGGCTTTGAGTACAGCCAGTGTCTCCTACGAAGGGTAAGAACTTTTTTCTCGAAATCAGTTTAATTTAATTACGTGTTCGTCTACATATGTATGACAAGATGCAAGTAAAATATCGTTAACTGGGGGTTCCAGACTAATAAAGTTGAGAGCATTAAATGGTTGCAGTTTTGTGACTAACATTTATTATTTAACGCTGCTTGGTTCTATTTTAGACAGGGTTTTTATTTTGTTGCCTCAATTGCGTTTTTCATGTATGCTATGGACCTATGGTACCTGTAAGGAGTGAAGGCAGACGATTGCTCTCACCGTCATGTTGCAGACGTCGAAGAATGCATTGTGTATCTTATATTTCCTTATATAGCTTCCAGGTATGGCGTCTAGAGGTTAGTGAAGAGCAGAAGCCTGCCTTCTCCGCCATCTTGGAGAAGCACAACATGGACGTGTGGGGACGAGGCAAGGATTGGATTGACGTCCTCGTGGACCCCAAATGTGCATTGAATCGACATGAACGAAAGTTAATTTTTAATTTGTTCACAGATGGATCGGGCCGGCAACGTGCTTGTGGGGCATCGACTTCTTACTGAACAATTATGGGTCTGACGCGGGCGCGACTGCCCTCCTGGACGCCTACGACCTCTACGTCCTGCCCGTCAACAATCCCGACGGCTACGCCTACACCTGGAGTGTAAGTTGCTCGAATATATTAATGTTCGTTACTTGAAATGTGACCCTATTCATTTTTACCTATAAGATACACTACTTCGTCTAATAGTGTTGCCAAAAAACATCGGCATACGAATATAAATGCATTTCAATGGTCAAATGCTGTCAATGGTCTAGTGTTGTTCCTCTGCTTAGAAATTCGGAACATATTTTTTTCTCCACATCCTATGTTATGGTAGTCTCCTATCACTATGGTAGTCTCCACTTCCTATGTTATCAATGAAAATTAAATTTCTTCATCAAATAGCTGCTTGCTCAGCTTTAAATACGTTTAGAGTGCAAAAACAGCATAATACGACACCACTACCTCTCAGGATGATCGACTGTGGAGAAAAAACCGTCAGAATTACCCTGACAACATTTGCGTTGGTGTGGATTTGAACCGGAACTTTGATGTTGATTTTGGCGGCCTGGGAACTTCCGGGAACTCGTGCGCTGAGACGTACAGAGGTGAGTTAGGCCGAAGGAAACCTCAATGGGCTTAGACAGCAGTGCGCGCATTTCATACGGGATAAAAAATCGAATGTGAACGGCACACATTTAAAAGGGTTCACAATTGCCAGTTTGACCCCAAAAGGGGGAGTCGTCTCCACTTGAAAATGAGTTCATCTATAGTCAAATGTTGAAGCACCGATTCGCATGACACTCTTTGAAGTTTCACATTATTTCTTTCACATTATTCCATCAGGACCCTCAGCGGTATCTGAGCCTGAGACTCAAGCCGTCCAGGCGGCCATTGATGCCCTGGCACCGCAAGCGCAGGCGCTGATCAGCATCCATTCCTACAGCCAACTGTGGATGTACCCATACAGCTACACCTTTGACTTACCTGCTGAGGCCGACGAACTTGTGAGTTAAATCGTCCAACCTAAAACAGTTTGTCAAATTGTACAACCTAAAAGAATTCTGGTCCTGAATAACAGAAGTTTTTGAGCTAGTAAGTTATGTATTGTACTAATGGAAGCAGTGCTAAATTGCTCTTAATCATGAATAATGAGCATCAAAGTGCGCCAAGTGGTTTAAGCATAAACTTTATGTCAAATTAACTTACACCGCAATCATGTAATATTGCACTTATATTGAGAATAATTTGTGCACAGGATCGCGTGGCAGCCATCGGCGTGAGCGCCTTGACTGCGGTCCACGGCACCGAGTACGTGTACGGCCCAGTCGCCGACACCATCTGTGAGTATATTAAAATACGCAATAATGAATACATGATTTACGCGTGCAAATTTATAAATTTCGTGCTCAAAAGACCCGTTTGCATAAACAAAAGTTATTTTCATGCACATTCCTTATTTTACCGGACTGAAAAATCTATGAATCGGACTACCCAAACCGAAGAAACGAAAGATAGTCAAATAGTGAGTTTTAGGCAAGGTATTTTTCGACGTTCCATAAAATCTTCTCAAGCAGGGCGTAACTTTTCCAAGACAGTCATTACTATTTTTTTGAATGTTCACTTTCAAATAACATCGGAAATTAAACTTAGAGTAACGCACGTGATTATTAACTCTGAACAAACGTTCAGACCCAGCAGCCGGCACCACAGTGGACTACGGATACCTCGCCGGCATCACCTACTCGTACACCATCGAGCTCAGAGACACCGGCACCTTCGGCTTCCTGCTCCCTGCCATCGAGATCGTGCCCACTGCACAAGAGACCTGGGCTGGCATCATAGCCGCCATCTTGGCTATTCCTTGATCAACGCTAAATCAACATGTTTATTAATTACATCTTTGTATGTTTTAAATTTTGTTTGATTGTTTGAAGAATTATCCTGGTTGGCCAAGTAATATTATTGTATGATACTCGTAACGAATTATTGAGACAATATTTATCGGTTACTTACTTCAGCGATGAAATATTCGGAATTAATGTAAGGGAAGACATTTTTTATTGGGGAAGATATATTGCTGTTTTTGAAGAACACGCTTAAGCAAGAACACGCTTTTTAAGCAAGGCTCCATCAAGAGGAGCCTTGTCGATAGCAGGGACAACATTTCTTTTATACTTTGGAAAATAAATCTAGTTTTTTTTTCTTGATACCAGGCGCGATCACGTATGATAAATGCATTTCAGTTAAAAAAATTCCACACTGATATTTTTACATGTTAAAATAATATTTTTTAGATTTTGATGCTCTTGTCTCACATTGGGTGTCGGTAGAATAAATTTGAATGGAATCGGCGAAAAGGTAGCCAATGGAAAAATGTGGACATTTCTTGTATTAGAAGAGATATAAAAAATTGATTGATCTAAGAAACAATAGAATACAGCAAAAATAAAATTCGACATCTCCCAAGTTATGTCAATTATTAGCGTACCAATGGTTATTGATCACCAATTTTCTATAATGCGTTTGAATATTATTGATCAGTAATGGCATAGGTTTCATGTATTCGAATTGACATTGACTGCATAATATATCATAGAGAGACAACTAACACTTATAAGTTATAGGGAAGATCCTCGTCTAACTCAGCGGCTTCAATTTTATCGCACCTTAAAGATGGACAGTGTTGGATGAAGCTCGTCGCCGAATTTCACAAGCCTCTGAATCTGTGAAATATTAGGACTTGTTGATCTTACTATTTATTGTACCTATTATTAGACAGCTAGAGAAACTAAACTCCAAAGACGTTATAAATGAAAACGGCATTCATCTTGATCAAAATTTTAGGATAGGAGTCTAAAAACTGGAAATACGCTGAAGGGTCTTCACAAAAAGCGGTGACTGATAAATGAGAATTGAGTTACCAGACAAGAATGCATCGAAAAACGTATTTCTTTTTGAGAAATTCAGTTTATGGTAAAGAAATGATGATCTTGTGTAAGGTCAAGGTAATTTCAGCCGAATTCTGTTACAAATGAACGAGCCAGATGTGGCATGAGGGCCTCGCGTGTAGCGAATGGCGGCTGCACAAGATAAGATACTGCATTTCAATGTCGACCTTTTTCTTAAAAATTTCTTTGAGGAAGTAATTATGATGACGTTAACAAATTCCGTGATCGAAGCTGCCTAGATGTGCATTGTATACTGATTGTATACTGAAAAATTTGTATGCTGATTTCCCGCCAAGATTGACGGCCCGTCAATCTTGGCGGGAAATCAGTATACAAATTTTTTGTCAAGTATACTGCTCCTGCTCTGTGATGCGAAGGTCCATCTGATGCGAGTAAGCAATTTATGCCTTATTATCATTATTTTCATGCAATAAATGTTCATTACCAATTGGTTTGAATCGGGCTCCACGGCACTAACAAGTATACAGTTATGCGGAGTTCCACAACCTTCAGTTTAGATAGTTGATAATAATATTCTCGATGACTCGATGCCTCACAAACCTATTTTTCAGCTGTAAAATATTACTCCCCAGTAAATAATGGGATTTTTTGAATGCCCGGAATCGGCAAATATACTTGTTAATATTCCCATTTTAGTGGAAAAGATTTGAATTTCTTATGATTAGTTTTCTACAAATGTTTTCATATCTTGCATATACCGAAAAATAAATATTTGAAAAAGCCAACAGCGTTTGGCAGCTCGCGATAATCTGTTATCAAATCGCGGGAATTTTAATTGATGCTTCTTGCAAAGATTCATCTTAAATCTCTTAGAAAATGAAGCATGCCTAATTAGAAATAAAGTCTTCTGTTTAGTATATTTTTTGAACCGATTAACAAAATTCTCTGGGTTGCCTGTTTAATATTGTCTCGGTTACTTGAAATTATAACACCTGGCTTTCAAGTCTTTCTCTGATGAGCTTCTCCCGGTATTATCTTTGCAGCTTTGCTCCTGAAAATCTCTTGCACCACAGGAATCAAACCGTTGTATTGGAATTAAGACTCAATTCTCAGGAAAATTGTTTACGTGGTATGGCCCTACATTTTAAGGAAATTGTTTAAACACTCATTTTCTCCACCAGCAAGTTAACGTGGCATTGTTTTCCATTCATTATCTCATTCATAGGTTGATATTCTTTTGAATATTGCAGCATCATTCTAGCAGGTTAAGTGAAGATACTCGGGTGGGTCGTGAGTGTAATGTGCTTTCTCAGGCTAACGCGACGCGGCAGGTTTAGCCCGCCTTGTTCACCAGGGGCCATACTTTCAAAACTCGCTAAGTGAACGTAAGTACTTACGACCTATTTTCTTGTCTATGATTGGTGGATTTTGCTCGATAGGCCGTCAATGATTGGCTGATGAACTTACGATCTCTTTTTGAAAGTATAGGCCCGGGCCTCGCTCAAAGCGCCATATAGCAACTCAATTGCAAATTTATATTTCAATTATTTCATTTTGAATATAAAATATATATTTGTACATGAAATCTTTTTAACATACTCGTTTCTCAATCGTTCTTAACCTGTTGTCCATTCAAAAAAAAATCTGGTTGATATTTCAACTTCGAAAAAAACGAACACGTAAGTTTTGGGTTGTTCCGCGAGGAGTACGTATGTCACAACGAACGAAATTTTACTGATACATCAATTTTTGTAATGCAATTGATCCTCAAACAGTCCGTCGAGTTAGAGCTTATTTTTGAGAAGAGATCATGATAAACTTGACTAATTCAGCAATAATATAGGCAACATATATGGTAATTAAGAAGAAAAAGTGCAATCGATTTGGCGTAAACATCTTGGATCGTAAAATACTTAGTTTGATCATGAGGCGAGGCTAGAAAAAAAATCATCCCTCTCATCAAAATTCCGGAGCTTTCATTTATCTATCAGGTAATAAATGGCCAGGATAACTAATTTGATGTAGGAATATGAAAACAATGTAGGTTTACGAATTATTAAAGAGGAGGTTTTTTAAAGCATCATTTAAGTAGGAATTTTTCAGGGAGAATTAATGCAGTACTTGATAAAATATATCTTAAATATTATTATTAGACAGCATTTCTGCAAATAGGGTTCAAGAATCGCCACGAAAGTGTGAACAAATTAATAATCTCAAGACCAAATTACCTTAAATGGGTTCAATGGTCAGAGTGGGAAGTTTTATTTTATATTTCCCAATGAACAATTATATGGGCGTAGCGAATGAAAGCGCACGAGAAAAATCATTTCTTCAAAACACCTTTAGTACCCAGTAGAAGTTTTATGTCAGAACAAATTTTAAAAGTTGAGTGTATGACTGGAAGAAAAATAAAGTGGAATGAAAATGGGAGACAGAAAACTAATCAAACAAAACATTCCATAATTGACACATTTCATCACTACAATAGCAATACATCCTTGGACATTGCATGATTGACACATTTCATCATTGGGAACTTCATCATTAAAGCAATTCAGCATTGAAAATGTCATCATTAAAGCAATTCATCTTTGCACAATTCATCACCATAATTTTTCATCATTGCATATGGTACATTATGCCAACATAAATACATGTAGGTGTAATTAAGTAATTAACTTACCAAGGAATTAGGTAGAATTTAATAAAGCTTATATATTGTGTGATACAGGTACCATCTTCGAGTTAGGTTCAAGGCAGGAACAAGTTTATTTGGTGACCAACAAGTAGATTAGGTTCGGTTTGGCCAGGTTTTAGGTTAGGCGATAGGGTATGTCAGGGGTGAGAGTTAGGTTAGGATGTATTAGGGTTTCTCAATTTGAAAATTATGTGCATATTATTCTAGTCAATTTCATTTATTCCACACATGAAAATTGTGAAATTTCAATGCTCTCTACTGACAAATTGTTACCGTCGTGTTAAAAGTGGTTATAAAAGTAGCTTGATATATAAAAATTTATTATCCGTAATTTATACAAAAACGATGTTTATGCTAGCAGTATAAAAAATCCCATGGTGAATGACATGTTATGTTCTGAGGAGGTAGAATCTGACTCTGGCAATCGTGCACATGCAAGTGTCCCACGCACCATGACTGAGCACCGAGCCGGGCATTGATTATGTGTAGCGGAGGATGAAGCTTCTGATTAGGGGCAATAGAGTCACATGTAACATGTGATAGAACGGATAATTTTTTCGTAAGAACATTTAAACATTTAAGATGTTATACCATAGGTACTTTCTCAAGTCAGATTAATGTGACGTTTGTAAGACTATAACGAATGTTCTGTGAATTGTAAATACCCACTTGAATTCAATAAATCGTTTCATCGGATGAAGTGCATAAAATACAGAAATAATTTAAGTAATATTTATGATGGTTTTATTGCGCGATATCAGGAGTAATTTATACTGTTAGGAGAATACATCTGTATCTGCTGTATATTGTTTGTGCTATTGGCAGCAGCTGACATTTGATGGGTTTTCCCGTCTGTCGACTGAACATGTGAGCGGTCGCACCTGCCCCTGAAGATAAACCCACAACAACACAACAGTTTGCCCTCCGATTACATGGGCTATAACTTCTATAAAACGCAGGGCAGCGCGACGTTACCTCATTGTTCAGCATGATTCGGTTTCTTGCGTTGTTCGCCGTTGTGGCCTTGGCTTCGGCTAGGGTTTCATATGAAGGGTGAGGTGTATTTCATTGCTTTTCCAGCTAAATTTTTGTAAGCCAATTCATGATAATCAAGTTTAGTTTGCAACTATTTATTCGTAATTAAGTTTGTGTGATTTTACTCTAAACATAATCGGTGGTTACGTTAAAATTACTTTATCTCCAAGCATCATATTTGTTAGGAGATGAAGTTAAGATGAATAATAACCTGCCGGTTAGCAGGTTTTCTCCTATATGATTACTTGCGGTTATAAAAACGGCAATTTTGTCCAGTTTCCAGGTATGGCGCCTAGAAGTTAGTGAGGAGCAGAAGCCTGCCTTCAACGCCATCTTGGAGAAGCACAACATGGACGTGTGGGGACGAGGCAAGGATTGGATTGACGTCCTCGTGGACCCCAAACTTCGTCACGGAGTCATGACGAGCCTGGCGGCTAAAGCCATCCATAGTTCCATCATGATCCAAGACGTACAGCCGTGAGTAGCGTGCTCTAACTTAACGAGGAAGTTGGAAAATATATAATTCTTCCTCACAAAAATGCGTAATTTTCACCCCGCTAAAAGTTTACTTGCTCTAAACCCATTGAAACTATATAATTTATTTTTGTTCGAATATATTGACTGTGTATAATTTTTTTAAAGGCATTCGCAGCCTTTTTCGTGACAATAAGCTCCTTTTAGTAAATTCTACCGAGTTCTGAATGTTTTAAAATTCTACCTCAGGCTTATCGAACGAGACTTCGCGAGATTGGCGAAGAAAAATAAGGACTTGAAGATTGCCTTCGATGATTACAACACTTGGGAAGAGGTACGATCCTATATAAGCCAAATTAATCTCATTTGTTGCAAGTATAGAGTGCAACTAATTGAATTTGAAAAATCTTCCATTTGGTGGAACAGAATCTTTTTGAAATAATATGTAAATGAAGTGATAAATTTCTTGATCAGATCGAGGCGTACTTGGCCGGCCTGCCCGCAAGCGACGACCGCACGAGCCTCGTGTCGCTCGGCAAGACCGTCGAAGGCCGCGATCTTTGGCAACTGAAAATCTCGGTGGGCGCTGGCAAGAAGGCCGTCTGGATCGACTGCGGCATCCACGCAAGAGAGTAAGAGTGCATTTACTTGAAGCACTTAAGAATCTTGTTTCTTTGATCAAATAAAACCTGTGCATTGAATCGACATGAACGAAAGTTAATTTTTAATTCGTTTACAGATGGATCGGGCCGGCAACGTGCTTGTGGGGCATCGACTTCTTACTGAACAATTATGGGTCTGACGCGGGCGCAACTGCCCTCCTGGACGCCTACGACCTCTACGTCCTGCCCGTCAACAATCCCGATGGCTACGCCTACACCTGGAGTGTAAGTTGGCTTTACTTCGAAATGTTGCAGGCATTTCTTCGGATGGAAAACCTTCGGAACATCATCAGCATGAAATAAGTATTTCATACTGAGGATCAGTATGAAAATATTATTCGAATTGGTTAATATAGGAGTATTTCTTACTAAGAACCGGATTTCCTTATTTCAATCTTAACAGCTTAGAATCAAGTAGATAGAACATAGTAATTCAAGCCATCTCAATGTGTCAGTATATGGAATAATTCCATTACATTTTTAATACTTTCTCAAAGCTCATTGTATTAAAAGAATAATGACTACTAATTTAGGTATACCACAAATGATCTTTACAGTATATCAATCCCCGTAAGATAATTAATTATATTTGCGTAGTAAATCAACTATATATACATTGTGCTGGGTAATAATATTGAATCATTTATAGTTATAAGGAGATCCTTCGCATCTATCATTTATGTAGGTAGCCTTCGTACCTATATTTGTAGGCGGAATATGGCGGGAACACTTGTCACTCGGAACCAATCAACAAATCCACTTCCATGTGTCGCGGAATTTCAATAACTTATAGTGAATAATCTGATTAAGTTGCAGGTCACTCAAAATTAACTAATTTTTGAGTTGCCATTGAACTGTACGAAAATACTTAATTACTCTCGAAAATGTATGTAAATCTGATACTAATTTCGGCCAGGATGACAGACTGTGGAGGAAGAACCGAGCTTCTTATCCCGACAACGTGTGTGTGGGAGTCGATCTGAACAGGAACTTCGAAGACCATTTCGGCGGTGCTGGAACATCCGACGACTCATGCTCCGAAACTTACAGAGGTTATTAACTACACATATTACATAAGTTCCTGCACCTGCTTCACTATTTTTTAAATAATATTTTATTAAGATAGGCAAGTACTGATCACAGTTTGTTTCTAGTGATTTCAAGAGAGACCTTTAGTTAGTATGTAAATGAATTGAGGTTCCGCTCTCGGATATTTTGAAAATCGCTTCTAAACTTTAGAGATATTGCTTCCCATTTCAGGCCCATCAGCTGCATCTGAGCCCGAGACCCAACACGTTCAGGCTGCCATCACAGCCTTAGCCTCTGAAGCCGCGGCGCTCTTCAGCATCCACTCCTACAGTCAGCTGTGGATGTACCCATACGGATACACCTCGGACCTTCCACCTGATGCTGCAGAATTGGTCAGTGTCAGGCGGCGATATTGAGCGCCGCCTAACTGATTATATATTTCCACCTGAGGACAGGGATTCGTTGACTAAGTGCTTGAGGGATAAGCAAGACATTTCTTCCTATAGTACTTATTTTGATACGTTTTGGATATACATGAGAGATAAAATACTGGTATTGTTGCGGGAGATCTTCAACATATATTGACTACCCCGACGGGATAGTGAAATCGACGCATAACTTGAGAAATAGGCCAGTAAACGCAGTTAAAACCTACTTTATAAATCTTTAATAAGGAAGCTAAAAGCCCATGAATCCACGATCTTTAAAACTTATAAATACGGGCACTCGGGCAGTTAAAATACCCTACGCTGGGAAAACACAGACTGCTAAGAATGTCCTAAGCTAGGTAACACAGACGGCTTACGATATTCCTCCGCCAAATATACACAGTCTGTATACAATATTTTCCCACCAGGCAAACACAGACGGCTTACGATGTTCAACTAGATAAACACAGACGGCTTACCTGTGATATTCCATAAGGCACAAGCAGGTGTCCACTCCCGATACTGGAAGCTACACGAATGACAGTCTCACAGAGACCTAGATGTGGCACACTCCCCTAGTAACCAGCAGAACCCTGGTCGACAAGAGACTGGCGAGCTGCGCAGCTGCAGTGTAGTCGACGACGTCGACCGTTAGGTCGGAGTAGCATAGCACGGCATATCGAAGTCGGCGCTGAAGAATAGGCCTGATATGGCATATTGCCGATTCTTGTACTTTTCGTGACTTGTCCACAGGAGATCTAAAAACAGTTCCTTCGTCCAGATCTTTTCCAAAACGTCGGTAGTTTGAAATATCTACTAGACTTCCACCGGGTTCGATATGGTGCTAGACATTTCAAGTCTGAATATATATTTGTCCATAGCTTTGTCTAGTCTGTTCTTGAACGCGTCTGTACTCAGAGCGTCATCAATGTAATCGGGGAGGCTGTTCCATATGTCGGTGCTTCGAAGCGAGAAAAAAATGTTGTCGCGTGGGTGAGTTGCACCGCAGTTTTTTCAGTTTATAGCCGTGGCCCCTGGTGTTGGTTCTCGTTTCAAATTCTAGTAATTCTTCTGGGGCCTTGTGTAAACCATGAGTATACTGGTAAAGTTCAATGAGCTCCCCACGCAGGCGTCGATAACAGAGGCTTGGAAACTTAAAAATATTCAATTTCTCTTCATAGGACTAGCCATTAAAGCCTGGAATTTTCCTTGTTGCACGTCTTTGAACACTCTCCACTAAATTTTTGTCCTTTTAAAGTTTCGGTGATCACACGACATTTCCAAACTCTAGGTTTGGGCGTACGACAGCAACAAATAACTGCTTCATCTGTATAGCATCTAGGAACTTCGAATGAGCGTCTGACAAGTCCAAGAAGTTTGTTGGATTTATTAGCTTGCGTCTCAATATGCTTAGAGTAGTTCTAAAGAGTGTTACATCGCGCCGTGCAAGTTAGTTACTGGAGGCTTTACGAAGGTTCCCAGCCCTTTTATAGATTTATGACATCCGCCCACTACTGTGGCCTTGATTGCATGACCTGTCACGTGATGTTGTCCATGCTAACTCAGGTCTAGTATATTTCATCAATCTCTACCACGCCCAGTGGAAATTACGCCGCAATTACAGATGATTTAAGCTTAAAATATAATTATAATGAATAGAATTAAACATCTAGATGACCCCGGGCATCTGTCAGCAGAGTTCAGAGTGTTTTCCATTATATATGAAATATTCGAATTGGTTTTACCCTTTACGATGAGAATTCTAAGTAGCTGGAGTTCTTTCACTGCGCGGTATGAAATTAGAATATGCCTACATTTCTGCGTTGTAAGCTGTGCTTATTTACTTATATAGCCTAAAACGCCGGTGGTGCTTAAGAAACGAACATTTCTTTTGAAGTTTTTTAATAAATATTCTATTTTCTAAATCAGGACCGCATTTCTGCTATCGGCGTTGAAGCTTTGACCGCAGTGCACGGAACCGCCTACCAATACGGCCCACTTTCCTCCACACTTTGTGAGTACTACTCGTATTAGTCGTATATTAGCATGGGTTACAGTCTAACTTAACTTCAGGCTAATTTATTTACTATATAGTCACACATCTCCGCAGTTGAAACCCTTAGCCCCGAATTCTTCGAGTGTTTATCAATGCAATTGCTTAAAAACTCAAGCATAAATAAATGAACATTTTATCGGACGTATCATGATTTTTCAGGGTGATATAATTTTGTATCTGCATCCTCTGAACAGAAATAACGGCATCCCGGTAGAATAGTTCTCACACTGTCTGGTCCACTTACTGTCAAACCCTTTTTATTCTAAACTTTTCTATGAATAATTGCTTGTATGCCAGACTCTGCTGCCAGCATCACCATCGACTACAGCTACGCTGCCGGTATCACCTACTCCTTCACCCTGGAGCTCAGGGACACCGGCACCTACGGATTCCTGCTTCCCGCCATCGAGATCGTGCCGACGGCCGAGGAGACCTGGGCGGGCCTCATCGCCGGTATCCTGGCCATCCCTTGAGGTCGAGGAGTCCAGTGAATGGCAGGCTTTTACCTAGACGAGGATTCTGTTTGGTCGATGCCTGAAAACTGATTTTAAGAGGTTACGCTTCTTCGTTTATAGACCGGAGTCTTAGATCGGCTCATTCTTAGAAAGAAAATATAATGTCTTCTGTTTGATGCCATAGTTCAAAGAAACAGAATAAAAGTATATCAATATGATTAATTTTCCGAAACCTACTCCTGTCATCAAAAGAAATGAGACATTATTGAGAAATTCAAACTTTTAAAAATATTTTCAGTGATGCATTTAACGAAGTATATAAATGATGAAATAATCAAAACTTATTTTCCCCATACTCTTTCAAACAAAAATGAACGCGATGAAAGTTCAATATAAAATGGCGCCAGACAAATCAACATGGTCGCATCCAATACATAAAGTCTTAAAGCATGTTTAGGCTAATCAGTGGAACAATTTTTAAATTTGCGACTAACAATCTAAATAAACCAGCATTATTTTGATTCAGTATTAACTAAAGAAGCGTGTACTAGTCTCTACATTGCACATATTATAAACTATTACATAAAATGATTCGTATTTACACAATTTTATTGACTCGTTCAAGTTTCTGCGCGAACGTGGCACATAAAAGACAAGATAATAACCTCATAACAAGCATCATCGTATTAATAACATCATAACAGACATCATAATAAGCTGTAAATAATTTCAATGGGACAGAGAGTAAACAATCAAAATCACAAATAAATACTTTTAAGATGAATGTTATCAACTTTAACATTAAAATTATTAGGTATGGAACAAACAGAAAAAAACGACCTGATCAGCCTCAAAAGTTGCACCACCGATGCAAGTTGAGCAATATTTACATTCAAATAATTACTTTCAAAATGTTACTAATGTATACCTGACTATAAGAATAAAATAATAACTGAAAATCACCTCTCCACAGCATGTAAATCGGGGTTGATATTAGTTCAGTGGAGAGAATCCCATGGTGAATAACATGTTCTGGAAAAATTAAATCCGACGGGTCGACTGTCGAAGACCACCACTGCCCTGGATGTAATGGACCATCATGATTCCTGCCTTCCGGAACGTAGCCTTAAACACTTCAAGCCGTCCGTATCTAGGCCGTGGGTCGAACCAGCCCTCGATCGAACGGCCACTTGTCGAAGGACGATAAATTTTGGAACAGAACTATGCTATCTGAAACCTAACCTCAGATGCGGTGAACGTAAAATTACGTAATTTAACGATGCCCGAAGTCATATTCGATCCGCGGCTTGGTGGTGCACGGCAGCTGGTGCATGGTCAAGGCCGGAAAAGGACAAAGCCGAGTGGTGCACGGCTGATTGGTGTAGGTCCGGAGAGATCCAAGGCGTTTGATTCAGGGCTTATTGATGCACAAAATTGGTGGTGCACGGCTGCGCTCCCAAATCCGACTACTGCAATCATGCATGTGCAAGTCTCCCACGCACCGTGGGAGACTTGATTGATTGTTTGTAGCGTAGAATAGAGTTTATCGTTTGCACTAATATACAGATTCACATGTAACATCTCATAGAACGTTTACAATGGAGAATTTGAAACCATTTTATTTGTCAGGACTAGCAAACATTCCAAACGTCACATCTCAGCTATTTTTTCAAGTCATTAACCTACGGGATCTAATGTGTACATTTCATTTAAATCATACATTTACAATAAATTTGAGGTTCGATGCGAGGTGTGTAAGAAAACTAAGAATGTTCTGTGAGTTGTGAATTATCACTTGATGCCAATAAATCGTTTCTTCAAATATGAAGTGTATTAAGTATACGGAACAGTATTGTTGTTTTATACAGCGATACCTAGAGAGTATTTTAACATACTGGAAGAATTCATCTGTGTTAGCTCTACCTTGTCTATGGAAAGATTCAGCAACTGATATTGAATCAGTCTTCCCTCATTTCTACTGAACATGTGAGCGGTCGCACCTGTCCTCGAAGATAAGCCCACATCAACACAACAGTTTGCACTCCGATTACATGGGCTATAACTTCTATAAAACGCAAGGCAGCGCGACGTTACCTCATTGTTCAGCATGATTCGGTTTCTTGCGTTGTTCACCGTCGTGGCCTTGGCTTCGGCCAAGGTTTCATACGAAGGGTAAGGTGCAATGTATTGTTTTTCCTGTTCAATTTTTGCAAGCTTATTCAATATTAATCAAGTTTCGTTTGCAATATTTACTCGTTCTTAAGTTTGTATGATTTTAATTTAGACATGAACATTGAGTAGTTCATGCTACACTGAAAACACACAACAAGGGTGACTTTGAAATATCTTCATTAATTGATTGATGAAAAATAACCTGACGCATAGCAGAATTTTTTCTAGGATTATTGGCCGATATTGAACAAGGAAATTTTGTCCAGTTTCCAGGTATGGCGACTGGAGGTTAGTGAAGAACAGAAGCCTGCCGTCAATTCAATCTTGGAGGAGCACAACATGGACGAGTGGGGAGAAGGCAAGGATTGGATTGACGTCCTCGTAGACCCCAAACTTCGTCATGGAGTCATGACGAGCCTGGCGGCTAAAGCCATTCATAGTTCCATCCTGATCCAAGACGTGCAGCGGTTAGTAACGCACGGAGTACCAAAATATATAATTCTTTCCTAAGAACGAACTTAATTTTCATCCTGATAAAAGTTTATTTGCAGTAAACCTATTTAACTTCAAAATGATATATATGTGCAGAACAAACTGACTGCGAAAGACTTCTTTAATAATAATTCGTAGCATAATTCATGATCATAAGTTTACGGTAGGAAATTTAAGCGAGTTTTTAATTTTTTTTTTTAATTCTAACACAGGCTGATCGAACAAGACTTCGCAAGAGTTGCTAAGAAAAACAAGGCTCTGAAGATTGTCTTCGATGACTACAATACTTGGGAGGAGGTAGGCTATGATGCCCTAAAATCCAAATTAATCTCCTTAATGAGTGAAATCAATTGTAGTTGAAAAATTATCCTCTCTTTAGAATAAAATTTTTTTAAACGAGTAGACAATATATCTTTATGACATTTATTGCTCAGATCGAGGCGTACTTGGCCGGCCTGCCCGCAAGCGACGACCGCACGAGCCTCGTGTCGCTCGGCAAGACCGTCGAAGGCCGCGATCTTTGGCAACTGAAAATCTCGGTGGGCGCAGGCAAAAAGGCCGTCTGGATCGACTGCGGCATCCACGCAAGAGAGTAAGAGTGCATTTACTGGAAGCACTTAAAAATCTTGTTCTTATGATCGAATAAAACCTGTACATTGAATAGACGAAAATCAGAGTTGGTTTTTAATTTGTTCACAGATGGATCGGGCAGGCGACATGCTTGTGGGGCATCGACTTCCTGCTGAACAATTATGGGTCTGACGCGGGCGCGACTGCCCTCCTGGACGCCTACGACCTCTACTTCCTGCCCGTCAACAATCCCGATGGCTACGCCTACACCTGGAGTGTAAGTTGGCTTTACTTCGAAATGTTGCAGGCATTTCTTCGAATGGAAAACGTTCGGGACTCACGTCAGTAAGAAAAAATGTTTCTAATCGGTTAATTTAGGATATACTCTTGCTCAGAAGCGGATTTCCATGTTTCAATCATAGCTGCTAAGAACCAAGTAGATAGAACATAGTAATGCAAGCAGCCTCAACGTTTCATTATATGGAATTATTCCATTACATTTGTAGTTCCTTCTGAAAGCTCATTGTATAAATAGAGTGATGGCTACTAATTTAGGTATTCCACAAATTAACACTACAGTTTATCAATACCCATACGATAATTATCCATACCCATACGTTTATCATATTTGCGTAACAAATCAGGCATCGATAGTGTGTCTAGTACTAACATGGCAAATTTTTTTAGTTGTTAGGTGATCCTTCGTACCTATCACCAAAAAAAAGTGGCAACATTTGCAGGCGGAATATACATGGAACGGCGATCACTCGGAACCAATGAACAAATCCACGGCGATGTGTCGCAGAATTTCAATAGCTTATAGTGAATTATCTATGATTAACTTGTAGGCCACCCAATGTTAACTAATTTATGAGTTACCAGTGAAATATTTAATCTCACAAAAATGTAAATAAATCTGATTTATATTTCCCAGGATGACAGGCTGTGGAGGAAGAACCGAGCTTCCTATCCCGACAACGTGTGTGCTGGTGTCGACCTCAACAGGAACTTCGACGACCATTTCGGTGGTGCTGGAACATCCGGCAACTCATGCTCCGAAACTTACAGAGGTTAATAACTACACATGGTACATAAATTCCTTTCTCTACTTCACTATTTTCTAATAATATTTTATTAAGATCGGCAAGTACTGATCACATTTTGTTTCTAGCGATTACACGAGAGACATTTAGTTAGTATGTAAATGAATTGAGGTTCCGCTCTCAGTACTTTGGAAATCGCTTCTAAACTTTAGAGATATTGCTTCCCATTTCAGGCCCATCAGCTGCATCTGAGCCCGAGACCCAACACGTTCAGGCTGCCATCACAGCCCTAGCCCCTGAAGCCGCGGCGCTCTTCAGCATCCACTCCTACAGTCAGCTGTGGATGTATCCTTACGGATACACCTCGGACCTTCCACCTGATGCTGCAGAATTGGTCAGTGACAGGCGACGATTTTGAGAGCCGCCTGACTGATTATATATTTCCAACCTGAGGACAGGGTTTCGTCGACTTACTGTGTGAGAGTTTAGAAAGACACTTCTTCCTATAGAATTGATTTTGATACAGCTAGAGCGGTTATACGTGCGAGAGATTCAATACTGGTATAAGCTAACCCGTCGACCAATAGCTCACAGTAACTTTATCGAGTGTTACATTGCAGCGTGCTAGTTAGTTACTGGGAGCCTTACAAAGATTCCCAGCCCTTTTATAGACTTATGACTTCCGCCCACTTCTGCGGTCTTGATCGCGTGATGTTGTCCATGCTGACTCAGCACTAATACTTTTCCATCAATCTCTACCACGCCTTGTGAATATTACGTCTCAGCTACAGATGAATGAGATGATCTAATCTTAGAATATAATTATATTGAATAAAATTAAATGCCTAATTGACCCCGGACATCAGTCAGCAGAGTTCAGAGCGGTTTCCTTCATGTATGATATATGCGAATTGGTTTTAACATTTACGATCAGAATTCAAAGTAAGAGTTCAGTCACTGCGATTGGAAATTAGAATATGCCTAAATCTACGTTCCTAAGTTGAAGACAGTTCTTATTTATTCATTGATGGCACAAAAAGCGGGTGTTGCTTTAAGAACGAACATTCATTTGAAGTTTTACAACAAATATTCTATTTTTCTAAATCAGGACCGCGTTTCTGCTATCGGCGTTGAAGCTTTGACCGCCGTGCACGGAACCCCTTACCAATACGGCCCAGTTTCCACCACAATTTGTGAGTATTACTCGTATATTAGCATGGGTTACAGTCTAACATAACTTCAGGCTAATTCATTTACAATGGTTACATATCTCTGCAGTTGAAACCCGTAGCCTCAAATTCCTCGAGAGTTTATTAATGAAATTGCCTAAAATTCTGAAGCATAAATAAATGAATATTTTACTTGACGGATCATGATTTTTCGGGGTGATAGAATTTTCTATGTGCATCCTCCGAACTAAAATAAAGATATCCCGGTAGAATAGTGCTCATATTATCTGGTGCGCTTACTGTCAAACCCTTTAAATACTGAACTTTTCGAGGAATAATTGTTCGTTTGGCAGACCCCGCTGCCAGCACCACCATCGACTACAGCTACGCTGCCGGTATCAATTACTCCTTCACCCTGGAGCTCAGGGACACCGGCACCTTCGGATTCCTGCTTCCCGCCATCGAGATCGTGCCGACGGCCGAGGAGACCTGGGCGGGTCTCATCGCCGGTATCCTGGCCATCCCTTGAGGTCGAGGTGTCCAGTGAACGGCATCCTTTTGGGTAGCTGAGGATTCTGTTTGGTCGATATTTGAAAATTGATTTTAAAAATGCTTTTTTGGTTTTAAACTGGAGTTTTAGATCGGTTTAATCTTAGAAAGAAAATATAAGACCTTCTGTTCAATGCACTGTTCAGAAATCCAGAAAAAATGTATGTCAATACTATTAATTTTTCGAAACCCGTAGCTGTCATCAAAAGAAATGATCCATTATTAAGAAATTCAGACTTTTAGAAATTAGTTTCAGTGATTCATTAAATGAAGTAAACTATGAAATAATCAAAGCGTATTTTCTCCTTACTCCTTCAGCAGAAAATGAACGCGAGGGAATTTCAAAATAAAATTTTGTCCGATATATCAATATAATCGCGCCCAATAAGAATGTTTAATGTCTTAAAGAATGTTTAGGCAAATCGGTGGTAATACATTTTCAAATTTGCGTCTAATCATTTAAAAAAACAGTAAAGTTTTGATTCATTAATAACTAAAGAAGCGTGTACTAGTCTATACATTGCACAAATTATAAGGTAGTTCAGAAATTATTCCATTCCCACAATTTTATTGGCTCGTTCAAGTTTCTGGGCAAGCGTAGTACATGAATGACATTAATATAATAGGCATCAGTACATGCTGTAAATAATTTAAACGGAACAGAGAGTAAACAACGAAAATTATAAATAGATACGGTTTAGATGAATGTTATCAACTGTAACATTAAAATTGTCAGGTATGGAGATAAGAGAGAAAACGAACCGATCAGCCTCAAACGTTACACCAACGATGAAAGTTAAGCGCTATTTACATTCAAATAATTATTTTCAAAATGTTAATGTTTACCTGACTACCATAGTTAAATAATAGCTGAAAATCCCCTATTCATATCATATATATCGAGGTTGATATTAGTTCAGTGGAGAGAATATCATGGTGAGTGACATCTTTTGTTCCGAAAAAGTTATGTCTGACTACTGCAATAATGCATGTGCAAGTCTCCCACGCACCATGTGACAGCACCGCGCCGGGCATTGATTGTTTGTAGAGTTAATCGTTTGCAGCAATATACGGAATCACATGTAACATCTCATAGAACGGATGAAATGGAGAACTTGATTATTTTGTAGTTTTGGTAGTACTGACAATCATGGAGAATTTTTTTCTTCAGGCCTACCAAACATTTCAAACGCCAAATCTCAGCTACTTTTTCAAGTCATATATACCTATATGGGATTTAATGTGAACATTTCATTTAAGTCATAATGTCGCAATGAATTTGAGTTTAGGATTATTAATGCGAAGTATGTAAGAAAACGAAGAATTTTCCGTGAGTAATGAATAATCACTTGACACCAATAAATAGTTTCTTCGAATAAAGTACATATAGTACACGGTTCAGTATTGTTGTATTATACAGCGATACATGGAGTATTTTAACATGTTAGAAGAATTCATCTGTACCATCTCTAAATTGTTTATGCAAAAATTCAGCAGCAGATATTAACCTGTTTTTCCACCTATCTACGGAATATGTGAACGGTCGCACCTGACCTCGAAGATAAGCCCACAACAACACAACAGTTTGCTCTCCAATTACATGGGCTATAACGTCTATAAAACGCAGGGCAGCGCGACGTTACCTCATTGTTCAGCATGATTCGGTTTCTTGCGTTGACCGCCGTCGTGGCCTTGGCTTCGGCCAGGGTTTCATACGAAGGGTAAGGCGCATTGCATTGCATTCTCACCCTAATTTGTGACAGGTTTTTCATGATTAATGAAGTTTCGTTTGCCACTACTTATTCGCACTTAAGTTTGTGTAATTTCAGTTTTAACATAATCAGTGATAAGTTCATTCTACACTGATGCCCCACATTAAGGGCGAATTTTAAATAACTTTATCTCCAAGTATTATTTGTTTGAATATGAAGTTAAAATGAACAATAACCTGACAGTTACTGGGATTTATTCTAAGATTACTTGCGGTTATAAAAACGGCAATTTTGTCCAGTTTCCAGGTATGGCGTCTAGAGGTTAGTGAGGAGCAGAAGCCTGCCTTCTCCGCCATCTTGGAGAAGCACAACATGGACGTGTGGGGACGAGGCAAGGATTGGATTGACGTCCTCGTGGACCCCAAACTTCGTCACGGAGTCATGACAAGCCTGGCGGCTAAAGCCATCCATAGTTCCATCATGATCCAAGACGTGCAGCCGTGAGTAGCGTGCTCTAACTTAACGAGGAAGTTGGAAAATATATAATTCTTCCTCACAAAAATGCGTAATTTTCACCCCGCTAAAAGTTTACTTGCTCTAAACCCATTGAAACTATATAATTTATTTTTGTTCGAATATATTGACTGTGTATAATTTTTTTAAAGGCATTCGCAGCCTTTTTCGTGACAATAAGCTCCTTTTAGTAAATTCTACCGAGTTCTGAATGTTTTAAAATTCTACCTCAGGCTTATCGAACGAGACTTCGCGAGATTGGCGAAGAAAAATAAGGACTTGAAGATTGCCTTCGATGATTACAACACTTGGGAAGAGGTACGATCCTATATAAGCCAAATTAATCTCATTTGTTGCAAGTATAGAGTGCAACTAATTGAATTTGAAAAATCTTCCATTTGGTGGAACAGAATCTTTTTGAAATAATATGTAAATGAAGTGATAAATTTCTTGATCAGATCGAGGCGTACTTGGCCGGCCTGCCCGCAAGCGACGACCGCACGAGCCTCGTGTCGCTCGGCAAGACCGTCGAAGGCCGCGATCTTTGGCAACTGAAAATCTCGGTGGGCGCTGGCAAGAAGGCCGTCTGGATCGACTGCGGCATCCACGCAAGAGAGTAAGAGTGCATTCACTGGAATCACTTGAGAATCTTGTTTCTTTGATCAAATAAAACCTGTGCATTGAATCGACATGAACGAAAGTTAATTTTTAATTTGTTCACAGATGGATCGGGCCGGCAACGTGCTTGTGGGGCATCGACTTCCTGCTGAACAATTATGGCTCTGACGAGGGCGCGACTGCCCTCCTGGACGCCTACGACCTCTACGTCCTGCCCGTCAACAATCCCGATGGCTACGCCTACACCTGGAGTGTAAGTTGGCTTTGATCCGAAATGTTGAAGGCACCTTCAAGGAATGTAACACGCTCAAGGCATCTTCAAGGAACTCTGTCAAATGCTTAAGCAAATTCCAATGTTCCCAGTCATCCAGCAGGCGAGCCAATCATTCAAAGTAGACAAGAGGTAAGTGATGCAGGATACACCGGCAATAAGGCCATATTGAGTGTCTTATACTAGTCACTTAGTTTTCTATCAGCCTTAAGCATAAGCCTGTCCTGGGCTGTATCCTACACATGCAGTCACCAGCAAGGTCTGCAGGTGGCACAATCGTTCGATCGCAGCCTTTTGCATGTCATTGTATCCACCGAGACGCTAAGAGTCTTGCCATAATAATTAGTAATAAAAGCAGCGTCAACCGCAACCTCTCACTTGTCTCTGATGCAGTGCTCTCAGGAACGTCAAACCAAACGTGATTGCATTTTATAATGACTGAGACACGGCCCTTAGTTTCTGTGATATCGTTCTTTTCTCATTTGTTCAGACGAGTATTCATTTCCACCAGCAAGAATTATCGTTACATTATCAATTCTTATACGATAATAACCTATATTTGCTTAACAAATAAGTTATCGATACCGACATGTGGAACAGCCTCCCTGATAGCATCGTTGACGCTCCGAGTATGAAAGCCTTCAAGAACAGACTAGACGAAGCTATGTAGGAGCATATGTTCAGTCTTAAAATGCCTAGCAACTTACGGAGCAGTGCAATGTTTGAAAGTACCTTCGCAGGCAATAAGTCCAGCAGCTATCTCAATCAATCGTCAGTTGTGGAAAGATCGGGTTCCAAAGGCCGGATCCCTTGTGAATCGTCACGAAAAGTTCAAGAATCGGCAACAGGCCATGGGCCTATTTCTTCAATGCCGTTACTTCTATTCTATTCATTGTGCCTAGTACTTAATATGAAAATTTTTTTAGTTATAAGGAGATCTTTCGTACTTATCGCCAAAATGTGACAACTTTTATAGCTGGAATATACAGGGAATGGTTATCACTCGGAATCAATCAACATATCCACGGCGATGTGTCTCAGAATTTCAATAACTTATAATGAATGACTATAATTATAGTTAATACAATAACTTAAATGAATGATTAACGTGTAGGCCTCCTAATATTACTAATTTTTAAGTTGCCAGTGAACTGTACGAAAATACTTAATTACTCATGCAAACGTAAGCAAATCTGATACATGTTTTTCAGGATGACAGACTGTGGAGGAAGAACCTAGCGGTTTATCCCGGCAACGAGTGTGTGGGAGTCGACCTCAACAGGAACTTCGACGATAATTTCGGCGGTGTTGGAACATCCAACGACTCATGCTCCTTAAATTACAGAGGTTAACGACTGCTAATATTATATCATCTTGCCAATATTATATCAGAGTGCGTCGGCTACACCACCCTTTCAATAATATTTTAATAATATCCACTGACACTGATCACAGCTTGTTTCTATCGATTACAAAGAGACGTGTAATTAGTAAATGAATTGAGGTTTCACTCTCAATATTTTAGAAATCACTTATACAGAATTTAGAGATAATTACTTCCCTATTGAGGTCCATCACCTGCATCGGAGCCTGAGACCCAGGCCGTTCAGGCTGCCATCACAGCCCTGGCCCCTGAAGCCGCGGCGCTCTTCAGCATCCACTCCTACCGCCAGCTGTGGATGTATCCTTACGGATACACCTCGGACCTCCCACCAGATGCTGACGAACTGGTCAGTCAGTAGCGTTCAGAATTATTTGCATCATATATGAAATTACCGGATGAGTTTTATCATCAATGCTATGAATTCTAAGTAAGATTATAAATCATCTGACGACAATAGAAATTGGAATGAGGTAAAATATAAACGTTCCAACATTGAAGGCACTGCTTATCCATTGCAAAAAGTGTGGATGGTTCTAAAAAAATGAACAGGTTTTAGTTTTTTCCAGTTTTAGAACAAATATTCTATTTTCTAAATCAGGACCGAATTTCTGCTATCGGCGTTGAAGCTTTGACCGCCGTGCACGGAACCGCCTACCAATACGGCCCAGTTTCCACCACAATTTGTGAGTACTACTCATCTATTAGCATGAGTTACAGTCTGACCTAACTTCTGGCTAATTCATTTACAACGGCCACACATCTCTGCAGTTGAAATCCATAGCCTCAAATCCTTCGATAGTTTATTAATGAAATTGCTTGAAATTGCTTAAATGAACAAGGTCTCAATTTTAAGCAATTAATGAAATTGCTCAAATGAACAATTCACCGGACGGATCATGATTTGTCTCGGTGAAAAAATTTTCGGGAGCGCAGCCGTGGGTAACAAAATTGACTCGTAAACAGGCCCTAGGCCCAACGCCAACCATCAGCATGCAATATCTACACATAGCCTCAGGTCAATGAGATGTGGGTAACTCCGGCTAACAGTAAATCCGCTTTGCACAACACAGCCACTGCTTCACAGCGCCGGAGTACAACTGGCCGAAGCGCAACAGGCCCTACCGCAACAGGCGCAGGTTAGGTTAGGTTAAGTTAGGAGTAGCCTGTTGCGGTAGGGCATGTTGCGCTCCGGCCAGTTGTGCTCCGGCGCTGTGAGACAGTGCCTGTGACTGAACGGCGCTGTTGTGGTGGGCGCTATGTGTCGAAAGCCGTGAAGATGCCCGGCTGCGTTACGCTCGGGGAGGTATATGAATCGCACTGTGGACTTGGGCTATGCTGACCTCTAGCTATCCACCCGAATTTTCTATCTGCATCCTTCGAACTGAAATGAAGCATTTCCGGGAGAATAATGTTAATGATCAATCTAGTTTTCTTGCTGCTAATACCTTTAAACACTGTTCTTTTCGAGAAATAATTATTTGTTTGGCAGACCCTGCTGCCAGCACCACCATCGACTACAGCTACGCCTTGGGTATCACCTACTCCTTCACCCTGGAGCTCAGGGACACCGGCACCTACGGATTCCTGCTTCCTGCCATCGAAATCGTGCCGACGGCCGAGGAGACCTGGGCGGGCCTCATCGCCGCAATCCTGGCCATCCCTTGATGACACGGTTTCCTATCACTGGCAGAATTTTCGGCAATTGAGGATTCTGTTTCGTCAACATTTGGAAACTGATCGTAAGAGTTTAAGATATTTTGTTCTTGAAAAACGAAACGTGTTTATGAAACAACATATTAATGTTATGTCTAGTATTGGTAGTTAGTAACAAGAACACACTATTTTTGGAAGTATTAAGTTTCAGAAACCCGTTTTGACCATCAAAGGCAATGAGAAAATTTTTAGAAACCTTATTTTGAACGTTACAGTTATTGATTCGGTTAAGAAAGTAAATGATTTAGCAGCCATTATGGGTTCTCATCCTTACTCCGTCGAATGCAGATGAGGTGGAAGTTCATTAAAAAAAACGTGGCAAGTCACGTTAATCGCACCCAATATTTACAGTTTTTATGCATATTTAGGCAAATCATAACATAACATAGTGATGTCGGCGCTAAAGTGTAAGCCTGATGTGGCCTGTCGCCGATTCTTTTCCTATTCGTGCCTTGTTCACAGAAGATCTAAAATCGTGTCATTTGACCGGATCTTTTCATGACTGACGATAGTTTGAAATAGCTACTAGACTTCCACCGGGTTCTATATGGTGGTAGGCATTTCAAATCTGAACATATATTTTTTCATAACTTTATCTAGTCTGTTCTTGAACGCGTTCAAACTTGGAGCGCCAACGATGTCATCGGACAGGCTGTTCCACACGTCAGTGATTTGAAGCGAGAAGAAATGTTGTCGTGTGGAAAAATTGCAGCGCAGTTTTTTTAGTTTATAGCCGTGGCCCCTGGTGTTGGTTGTTGTTTCAAATTCTAGTAATTTTTCTGGGACCTTGTATAAACCATGAGTATACTTGTATACTTCACTGAGGACCCCACGCAGACGTCAATAACAGGCTTGGAAGCAAATAATATCATTGGTAATGATAATATATGAACGTTAAATAACTTGAATACAATGACAAGGTTATAATTCAGTAGTTACTAAAGAAGTGTGTGCTAGTTTATACATTTTATGAATTATAAGGTAGTAAAGAAAATGAATTGTATTCATACAATTTTATTGACTCGTTCAAGTTTCTGGGCAAGCGTAGTGCATGAGTGACATGATTATAATAGGCATCAGAACAGGCTGTAAATAATTTAACAGAACAGATAGTAAACAATAAAAATCTTAGATATATATGATTGGAAGGAATGTTTTCAAATTTAACATTAAAATTGTCAGGAATTGATATAACAGAGAGAACGATCAGCCTCATAAGTTGAACCAGTGCAAAAATTGTTGAGGAAACGTTGAGTTATCCTCTAGAATCACAGCGTAATGTATTCGATCATCAAATAATTATAGAGGATTGTTGAAATTAAATAAAAATTATAGATTAATCCATGATTAACTCCGTTGTTGAAAGTCATGAACTATAAATTTCGATGCATTTTAGATCTTCTATTGCACAAGTGAGTAATGACAAAAAATCTCAGTCAACCAGCATAGATTTTTTACAAATCTTGAATGCCTCAAAATATGCCCATAAAGGCGCACATGCCCACCGCTACTTATATAATAAAAATGCCAGAGTGAGCAGCGCATGAATTACCAATGCAACAAAATAATCAGTAATACCAAGGCCTAAATATAAATAAGACCAACGTGTTGTAATGAGCAACGCAATAATTAAAACTATAATCAAGTAAGCAAGATAATACCGGACCAAGAGCCGGACAAGCGTGTGTTCTGCATGCAGTATACATAATATCCTTCAATGACGGGCTCGCAACAGCGCTGCCTTGTCAATGTGAGCAATGAAATATTGGTCCCGATAATAAATAATTCGCTCAACTCATATGAATGAGAAACACTTATATATCATGGATGGAATTTCAGCCGAACCCATTGTCGGATAAGTTTTGACCGTTGACAGTCAAATTAGAGAGATATAGACATCCCCACTGTCTGTGAGTTATAATATACTTCACAATCTCCTGTTGAACAACAATTTTCATACTTTTGACTTGAAACATTAAAAATTTTGTCGGCTATTACCTTGAAAAATGTTTGAAAAATCATCAAAAGTTTTATTTTTTTGTCTACGAAAATAATTACTCTAATTGTAAAATAATTTCATATGCTGATACTGCGAGGCAAATTTCTTAGCAATAGTAACCCCAATTATACCTAAATAATAAAGTCCGTTAGATACTGCACCCCGGGTCCGGAATCGGGTAATCCCGAAGCTCTCTGTTGATCGTCCGCAACAGCGGATGCTCCTCACAGCCGCACCGGTTGCGGAAGTCGTCCAAATCCAACGCCCATATCATGGCGCCGCCAAGCCCCATGTCCTTCACGTACCGAGACTACAAACAAATCTTATGTCAGTACATATAAATATTTCAATTATATACAACATTTACAATCTGTCAAATGAAAAAGTAAGAAAGTCATAAAAGTTAAGGAAAGCATTGAACTTGAATATCTCCTCTACCTAAAATAATAAGTATTAACTGAATATCTATGACACTCTTCGCGTTGTAGGGAATGAGAACATAAATGCAACAGACTTGCTAACTGGAATGCAGGCGCTAATCGCATCAGTAAATAAAGTCTCCACAGCTAAGAAATGAGCAAAAACATTTTTAGTTGATTGCCATTCTATCTTTCCACAGAAATGCCTTCGTTCAAGTTAACTATTGGAAGCGACATTGGTGTTTAATGCAGCTCAAGCATCAACGTCGGTTTTTTCTCACCTTTCATCTAAAATAAGTACATGTCGTTGCTATCTCGATTTCCAATCGTGAAAAGCCGATCAAAAGTTTGCAAGCATTAAAAAACACTACAGTTGAGGATATATTATCAGCAAATGCTTACCTTGTATCTGATCATGGAAATATCGTCGAATCCGAACCACTGGCCCCCCTTGTAGGCGTATGGACCGATGGTGCTTTGAGGATCTCGCACCACAGTGTAACCTCGGTTCATGATGCGGTCGCAGATCTGTCGTGATAATTACTTTTTAGAAATTAGACTTAGTAACAGACATAAGTTGCCCTAAAATAAAAAAAATATTACTTGACTCGAAATTAAACCGAGAAATAGTCGGAAGCAATGCGCAATATTCTAACAAATAAAGAAAATCACGAAGTTTTGAATCTCACAACATGATTTAAGAATTTCAACTCGATAACTATTTAATTTGAGAAGCAGATTACCTTCATGATTGATTAATCGTATGTGTGGAATAAGGTATAAATTAAATTTCAATGAGAAAATTATATCTGAATGAAAGCAAACACTAAAGCCACTTTACGTCGGTGGCCGAGCAAATAAGGCCGAGGAACAGACCTCGTAGTAAGCCAAGAAGCCGCCGGCTCTGGTGAACTCTCCGGCCTCGCCCCTGCCGTAACTGTTGGCGTTTAGGCCATTGTCGGTGGCGCTGGCGAGGGCGAACGACTGGCCGTACATCGGCATGCCCATCACAAGCTTCTTGCGGTCTGCGCCGTGCGCTAGCCAGTAGTGGATCGTGTAGTTCTGTTCGAGACCATTTGGAATTAGAGAATAGTTATAAAACTATTCAAAAGAGATTTATGGAAGCATAGCAATATTTATCGGCATTAATAAACTAATAAATGGCTCTACTCTTAAGCGGAATAATTAAACTATAAACTACAGTCATGATTAAAATAGGATTTCTCTGTCTGTATTAAATTAAAGACAAATTTAGACCCAGTAGAACGCTATAATATAAGCAATCATAAAAAGTGTCAAATCTTGATGGACAATAAATCAATGTAAAAGCTTACAGCGTTGAATTCAGGTACAAGGCTCTCTGGATGATGGAACATGGGCGCCACGTGGCCAGTCTTCTTGTCCCAGTGGCCGTGGTAGTCGTAAGTCATCACAGCGATCCAGTCCAAGTAGCGGTTAAGTTCTGGTACTTCGTAACCTAAAAGCAAGACACGTGTCATCAATTTGATCTACCAGTTGATCTACCAGTTATGATTTCTCCGCGTACAATACGTGAGCTTGAGAGGCTTTGTTTGCTAGACGGTCAACAAGGTCTTTAATTTACGCTGAATAATGCAAAACAAACATAATTTACTTAACTAAATATATACAGAGACGATTTTTCAATCACAATTTATCGTGCACAACTAAAAACGTGCGATGGCGTTTCAAAATATAAGTCGTCTTCAACCCGAGATATAAGAAACTAATTCAACAGCTAATCTTTAGAATCGCCATTTACTTGAAGTTCCCTGGAACTTGAATTATATTAAAGGGAGGATTAAAGAGCAAAATGTACCAGCATCGATAACTTTGTAGCTGGGCGAGACAGCGGCCGAGAGCAGCAGACCGTGGGGCTGGAAGGCCGCGTGCAGCTCTCGTATCCAGGCACTGAACGCAGGTTTGTCGGACTCGGGGCCTTTGTTGCACTCAACCTGACAAAACGTGGCGAATATATGAAAATAGCCAGGTTATCATGAGTAAACATTGATGGCTACTAAAGTCAAAAACTCAAAATGGATATGGTTTCCAGTGACGAAAGGAAATAACGTCATCAGTGGCTCGCGATAAGGTTACTCAAAAAATTTTATACGAAAAATTGCACGGAAAATAACGCATTTTTAAAAATTTTATGGAAACGGACAAAAAAATTCTCGTTGCTCCGGAATAAGCACTGAAAATGGAGGAAAAGGCTGTCGTCCGAAAAAATCCTTCATTGATGATATCAATCCATGATGATATCAATCCATGATACTTTTACGTATACCAGTGAAATTTGAAGATGACCGATGATCAAATATTCTACATCGCAAGTTAATGGTACGTTTTCCTTTTCCATCGACGAAACGAATTAATTGCAAAGCGACCTTAATAAGCTCACCTGCCAGCACTTAGGATACTCCCAGTCCAAGTCGAGGCCATCGAAGTTGTGTTTGAGGATGAACTCGACGACGTGTGCCGTGAACTTCCGCCTCGCCTCAGCGCTGTTCACAAGTCGGCTGTACTTGTCACCTGCCGAGTCGTTCCAACCGCCGATGGCGATGAGGACTTTCACGCCCTTTGCTTTCAGATCAGTGACTTTCTTGTAGAACTCTGTTCATAAAATATGATATAATTGACTGAAATTCTAACTATAATAAACAATGAGAAATTATGTACGAATATATAAAGCACAACCCTTGAGCGTAGAATTACACTCAACACACTCTTTTCTTGTTGAACCCTTGGTAATCTCGCTGATGAACAAGGATGTCCCATGAACAACATCTGTTAATCACACAACTCCCGTTTGGACCGTATTTTTTTATATTTAAGTGATGTGGATGATATTTTAGGCTCTGACGCACCGTTATCATAGTCTGCCCAGGTATCGTGAGGCTTGATGAGCAGTCTGGTACCGTCGAGCACAGCGAAGCCGTAGACGATGTGCGTGCAGAGGCTGGGGTCGATGTCCTCGGGCTTGTACTTGCCGATGCCTTGGCGGTACCAAGCCCAGTTCGTGAAGTAGCACACAACCTACACGACATTTATAGTAAATTCCAAGTATTACACAGATATAAATTATGCCGGTAAAATAATAATTCTGAGAATTTTTCGTAAGTAAATTAATTGTTTTAGGAATCTTCTAATGGAAGTTTTGATGGCAATTACCTGTCTCCTTGATAGCGATAGCACATTATATAACTCAGAAGATGGAAGTGACAACTACTCAGAGTATTTATATGTATACAAAAGAATTTTGAATACATATAAAACTATGGAAGACAAAAGAATTTAATAACTTTTAATCGAATATCACGTCGTGATGAAAGGTGAACAGTAAATTTTATTTCTTTTAGATCCAAGGCTACTTATTTGGTGTTTTGGTTGTTGTGAAAATTCATTTTGAATTTCATTTCTCACTCGTCCTCTGTAATGAATTTCAGATTTTTCGCTTCTGTTATTTCTACCTGTTATTAGTATAATTATATCTTCATCATTTAATATTCACCTTAAAGCCGGAAGGGTCAGATGTCACTGGTCTAGGAGTGGCCATTGCAACAGCGGTGGTCTGTGGTGGCGGTTGCCAAGTTGAGGGCTGGTCTACGAAGGGAGGGGGGGTCGCGGGCAGCCCGGGGGGCGGCGGGCGGGAAGGAGCAGAGGGGGAGCCAGAAATCTTACAGTTCGCCTTGTCAGCGAACTCGCAGCGCTGCACACGAGAAAAAAACAATGTAAATTTCTAGCATGAAATATTTATTTACTCATTTGTGACTTTACAGCCAGTGAAATGAATCATAGGTTTATGGCAATTTCTACGTAGTAAATTGTCATTTTTTTCTTTAGGATGCGTTCAACTAAACGACCCTCGCAGAATTATAGAATAGAATAGAATTGTCGGCACTGGAGAAATAGGCCCATGGCCTGTTGCTGATGCAGGCAGAAGCAAAATTCTTTTGAATTAAAGAAACACGAGGAATTAAAAAAATAAAAAGGATGAAATTGAAATGCAGGTATTAGAATTGGAATAATTTTTCTGCCTGATCATCGAAAAAAAATAATATAAAAAATACATGAACAATTATGCATAGGATTTGTTGTTATTATAGTGCCCCGCACATCACTCACCGACTCAGCCCAGTGCAGCCCAGGGAAACATTTCCTCTCAACCAGCACGCCCTGGTTGCACTGGTAGAACTTGTTGCAGTCAGACTCGTGGGGTCGGTACTCCCCCACCTCGCATGGTTGACCTGCAGCAGCACCAGCACCCGCCCCCGTGGTAGTTCGAGGTGGTGTTACCTCTACAGGAGGTAACCATGGTGCCCTGGTGGTTGTGGTGGTCGCTCTGCGAGTGCTCGAGGACAGCCATGGTGGACGTGTGATCAAGCGAGTGGTAGCAGGGGTGGTTGCTTCAGTGTTTTCACGAGTAGAGATAGTGGTTGATGGTTGCCAAGGAGTCCAAGCAGTGGTTTTCCTGGTTGTCATCCACGGTGGTAGGGTAGTGGTGGTGGTTGTTGTGGGGGTCAAAGCTAAGGGTGGACTACCAAATGGAAGCAGCTGTGATGGCGGGCCTCCTGAGGTTTCATAATTAGATTTTTAATACAGTTTTGCAAGAATTTTCAATTTAATTTTGGTTACAATTCATTTAAGATTTGTCCCTCACGTGACAGAAAATACGTATTTTGAAATTTTATGGAAAAGCATTCACTTTTCCGATCGTTTAAAAATCACTCCCACTAAAAAATCATTTCTTGGTCTATTAAGCAGAGGTAGAGCATTTCAATCGATAAAGGTTTACTTGACTAATAAAACTACTGTAAAGTTATGAATTTTTACAGTAACTATGACCTAAGTCAAAATTCACGATTTAGAAAAAAAAAAACAGGATTAAATATGATAACAACGTTGAACCATTGTTAAGTTGAAAAAAGTAGCAATATAAGAAGAGTTTTTAAAATGAATAAGAATAAAAGTACTCATTTAATCAAGCGTCCAAAATATTCCTTTTCCAAGTCTATATCTTTACTGAGTGATTGCACGTGTGATAAATTCAAACGTTATTTTGATAATAACATTCACTTTGCCCGGGTGGCACATCAAGTTAATATTATTTTGATGGAAAGTGGCTACGCAGCAGACTTTAATCAAATACTTCTACGCCTTCGAATTTATCGTTTACTGCGTTATGGGTTAGGGACCTCACCTCCGAGGGTTGGACAGTCAGGGTCAGGAATAGGGTAGTTCCGCAGGACTCTATTGATGGTCCGCAGTAGCGGATGCTTCTCACACCCACAGCGGTCACGGAAATCGTCCAAGTCCAGAGCCCAGATCATGCCGCCACCCAAGCCCATCTGCTTAATGTACTCCGACTGCGCGAGAAATGAAATTAAAATGATCAAAAATACGTCGAGATAATTATGGAATAATTAGAACTGTGATTGTAATTTAATTATTTGACACAATCATCAAACAATAACTACGCAGGATTTCCACAGCTAACTTCTAGAAAATACGTATATTAAAACTTCTGCGTCAGCTCAGATCACGAATGTTCTAGAGTCTCTATTTCGGAAAAAATTTTCTTCCCTAGATGCGGTGGTAAGAACACGAACCTTGTACCTGATGACGCCGACGTCATCGAAGCCCACCCACTGGTTGCCTCGGTATGCGTAGGGACCCATCGTACCCAGCGGGTCCCGCACCACCGTCCAGCCCTGGTTCTTGATTTTGTAGCATATCTAAAATAAAAAATTCCGTTTTACCACATGGAGACATGACACTAACTTGTAACAACTTAATAAAGGGAAATCGCTCATTTTTAGCGCATTTTCTCATTTATTGAAAAAATTCACTATTGTGCTCATCATGTCCGTCTGTCTGTCTGTCTGTCTGTCTGTCTGTCTATCTGTTTGTCTGTCTGGCTGTCTGTCTGTCCGTCTGTCCGTGACCTCAAGTTTTCGTCGACGAGAAAATGCGCTCTCTGTCACTCACTGCAGTGAGTACTGAGTTATATTTTTTATAATCTCCTCAAGGCTTGGATTGCAACATGTTAAATTTGATAGACCTAATCTCTTGCAACATTTAAAAGGCCCTTATTTTCTATAATAGTTTATTCTGATTCTTCAATGCCTGTCTATCTCTCTGCAGCTACGAAATCATTTACAAGTCAGTGATTTACCCATTAAATCCACTCAAGAATTTTTACCTAGAATTATAATACCCCAAGTTAAACTCGAATAGAATCAAAAACAAATATTTTGATTTTCGAGTTCTTAATTCACAATCAAAACGGATGTAACTGAAAGAGACCTCATAGTACGCTAGGAAGCCCTGGGCCCTGGTGTAGGAGCCGGCCTCTCCACCGCCGTAGGACTTCTGGTTGAGGCTGTTGTCAGCCGCCTGGGCGAGGGTGAAGGACTGCCCGTACATCGGCATGCCCATGACCAGCTTCTTGCGGTCCGCTCCTCCCTCAAGCCAGTAGTGGATCGTGAAGTTCTTTAATTGGAAAGAGAAAATCTTAAATTATGATGCAGAATTCACCCTGTTGAGTGGATCGTAGAGTTCTTTAGGAGAGAAGCAAGTGTCAAATTATTATGTATACTACTAGTCAGTAGTGGATCAGAATGTTCGATTGAAATAAAGAAGTCTTAAATTTTTATGTTTCCTCCCAGCATTTAGGGGATCGTGGAGTTTTATTGAAAAAAACCAAGTCCCAAATTACTATTTATCTTTCCATCTTTTAGAGGCTCTTATAGAGCTCTATTAGCGGGGAAGAAATTCGAATTATTATGTATCCCTCTGGTCTGTTGAGATTGTAGAGTTCTGCGGCACGCATTAAAGACGTTAATGTTATTATAACTTTTTACCAAAAGTTGACACGGAGTGGACTGAATTGAAACCCACAAAATGATCGTTCAATCAACTTCTATCATCTAGGGGGATTGTGTAATTACGTATTAATGGACTCAGCTAGATCAGCTTCCCTAGACTGATTATAACATTTTTAGTGTGCTGGATTTAACACTAAACAGAAAGTGAACGAATTTTGCATCCCTTTCTTTAAAAATGTGTTTTAAATTTCCCAGCTCTCATAATAGCATTGCAATGAAAGTTATTCAAATTAATATAAACAAGATAGTAATTGTTAATAATAGCAGTACTAGGAGTTTAGGAAAGGGCAAGTTTAATAAAAAGAATGATTTGAAGGAAGTAGCTCTTCTAACCGTATTGAAGAACTCGTTGGTGGTGTCAGGGTGTCGGTACATGGGCGCCACGTGGCCAGTCTTCTTGTCCCACTGGCCGTGGTAGTCGTAAGTCATCACAGCGATCCAATCCAGGTAGCGGTTCAGAATTGGGATTTCGTAGCCTAGTTCAAAGAAAATAAGCCATAACGGGATTAAAGCCAGTAAAACGGGGCAGATATGGTCAAATCTATTTTGTAGGAACTGAACTAGCATAGAATTTATACAATATAATGTTTTTACAACCATGGGATGATGAATTATATAAAATCACACGCTTCAAGAAAGACGTTCCTTAAGAAGGTTGATCAATTCAACTTTTAAAAAAGTAAACATTTAACCAATATACGAACGTATTGCATACTCTAATATAAATATTTTTAACATTCAAAGAGCAATTATAAACATTTTGCTGCTATTATACCTGCATCGATGACCTTGTTGCTGGGCGAGACGGCGGCAGAGAGCAGCAGACCGTGAGGCTGGAAGGCCGCGTGCAGCTCCATGATCCACGCACTGAATGCCTGCTTGTCCGAGGCCGGGCCTTTCTTGCAGTCAACCTGCCATGCAACGAAACACATAGTAAAATTTATACCATACAGTAGTTATTTAGTTAAATATTAGCAAATAATATTTTTATAAGTTGCTGGCTATGCGCTCGTGATTGAGCTATTTGGCAAGATCATTGAACGTCACTGGTAGAAGAAAAACAAATTATTCTTGTAAGTTATATGAGCACTTGGTGGGTATAAGACTGCTCTAGTGTACAGGTACAAAATAAAAATACAAAATTTTCCTAAGTTACGCATATCAAACTTTTTGTGACATTGATACCACAAACAGAAAGGCCATTAACTTGAAGTGTTATCTTTTTCTAACTCAACGATTACAGCCCATAAAGAGCCTAGCATCGTTTATCCTTGAAAAATAAAATCAAAAGCCTGATTCGATGTACGAAAGACAGAATTAATCATTGCTAAGAAATTTAACAACAGAAATATCTTAGATAAACAATAAGCGGTATGAAAAAAATAAGCACATCAAAAAAAAAAGGAGATTGCCTAAATAGAATAAACTTGACTTGAAAACAAAGCAAGAAACAGAAGAAAACAAAAACTTAATGCACAGTACCTGCCAGCAAACCGGGTACTCCCAGTCCAGATCAAGTCCATCAAAGTTGTGCTCGAGGATAAACTTGAGAACATGTTCAGTGAACTTTTGTCTTGCGCTTGGGTTGTTGACTAGTTTGCTGTACTTGCTGCCCAGCGAGTCGTTCCAGCCGCCGATGGCGATGAGAACCTTAGTTCCTTTAGAGCGATGACTTGTGACCTTCTCGTAGAACTCTGGCGGTGGGAAGTACTAGTCATGAATTATTGCATTGAAAGCAGTGCGAAATTTTTATATTAAATATTTCAGAACATCCTGGGAAGCTAATGACGGTAGATTCAATTCACAGTCCAAATAAGGAGTTCTATGATGCATGAATTTAGAGAATCACGAGACGTAATTTCTTACGGGTTGTAATTTATTCTTACCCCTTCTAAGGAGTAAGAGGCGTAATAAACGGATTTATTTAGGCGTGAAATCTCAAGGAATTTGGTGCAATTTATTGGCTACAGATTAGCCATATTCTGCACGTTGAAATTATGTTTTCACTTCCGTTTTGAATGCGATGCTGAACCAAACACAGCTAAATAAATTTTAAGCCCCAAGATATACAGATTAACATTTCTTCTTTATTTCAAATATCAATAAATAATATTACATAGATTAGTAAATAATTCAACATAAATAAAATTATGCTGTGGTCTGCTCACTATTGTCGAAGTCCGCCCAGGTGTCATGGGGCTTGATGAGAAGCCTGCTGCTGTCGAGCACAGCGAAGCCATAGACGATGTGCGTGCACAGAGACGAGTCGATGTCCTCGGGCTTGTACTTGCCTTCGCCTTGGCGGTACCAAGCCCAGTTCGTGAAGTAGCACACGACTTTGAACTCGCCGTCGTCTGCACATAATAGTAATATTATTTTAAGAGACTAATTCAAATTCTTCCTATGACACTTGAAATTACATTTCCCTAATGACTGTTATTCCTGGCGCAAAATCAGAGCAAACTAAGCTATAAATTCCAGCTAAAGAAATAGTTGGCGTTTAAATAAAGCAAAATTAAAGCGTTTAGCTTGATTGCAGCCTGAACTATTTCCAATAAAGTTCCTTGGCTATGCTTAGCAAAAACCCTCATCGAAGGAACGCACCCGCAGGTCGTGGGACGGTGGGTGAGGAAGTAACGGCCGTGGAGTCACTGAGTCTGGGGGTCGTGGAAGACGGCTGGGGTGTGGGGGGTGGTGGCGGCCGCCGTGTGGGTTGAACGGAACCTGGGAGTGTTACCGCGGCTCCTCGTGGGGGGCCTGCCAGAAAAAGATACCCGAAATAAATGGAAATGAAATTCTCGTTGCAACTTACTTAGAATGTGAGGGATAGTAGAATAGTGGCCGGTTACGAAATCTCAGACATTCCTTAAGGCGAGCTGCACTACCAAACACTACCCATCCCTCACCCAATACACTCTTGATGACACATCACTCACCCAGCAAATTCTTCATCACCCATCACTCAGCTAGCACACTTTTGATGACCCACTACTCACCCAGCAAGCCTTGATGACCCAGCACTCCCCTAGCCTATTTTTGATGATATGATATTTTTGATATTTTTTATTACATTTTATCTATTTACTCCCCAGCCCACTTTTGATGACCTTTTTTTTTACTCCCCAGCACACTCTTGATGACCCATCACTCACCCAGCACACTCTTGATGACCCATCGCTCACCCAGCACACTCTTGATGGCCCATCACTCACCCAGCACACTCTTGATGGCCCATCACTTACCCAGCACACTCTTGATGACCCATCACTCACAGATGGCCCATCACTCACCCAGCACACTCTTGATGGCCCATCACTCACCCAGCACACTCTTGATGGCCCATCACTCACCCAGCACACTCTTGATGGTGTTCATTAGTGGGTGCGCCCCCTGGCCACACCGGTTCCTGAAGTCGTCGAGGTCGAGAGCCCAGACCATGCCTCCTGCCAGCCCCTTGTCGCGGATGTACTGCGCCTGAGATGGCAGGGTTTAATTATACTTTAATTTAGTTACGCCTTTAATTATAGGTGAGTTCAGGCAAGTTATGACTCAATTTTGATGCTATTTATTAAAGAATACAACCTCGAAAAATATTCTCACAATCATATACGTATGTGTAACACTAAAAATCTTTTCTTCGCGATGGCGGTTCTTGATGCAATCCACAACTCTTATTGAACTTTTCTAAATTGTTAGAAATAATTTAAATTTTTAGAGAGCTCATATGGTGTAAGTTTATACCTTTTTCCTGATAGTTTCGACATCATCGTAGGAGACCCACTGGTCTCCTGAGTAGGCATACGGGCCCATCCTGCCCTCCGGGTCCTTGACGACCGTCCAGCCTCCGTTGCGCACGCGGTCGCAGATCTGGGTCGGGACACTCATAATAATGTCATAAAGATATCAAATGCCTAATGTTCCAAGAATATGTAGGATAATTCATTTAAAAGTTTGTGTGATTTATTATTGAGGAGCGAAAATGAAAATTTAATTCTGAGAATTTCGAACTGGGCTGAATATTTTTTTATGACATAGGCTGATTTTTTTTGTACTCTGATACGTTGGGAAAGATGCATGACCTTTTTCATTATACCGAAGAAAATGAATGATTATAATGAGAAATTAGTGGGAAAAATCCTTTAAAAAATTGAGGCAAATAACGTCATGAATAAAAATTAAATTTTTAGACATACTGCAGTATCAATTGCGAGAGTAATATATTTCAACTATTTTCAAGCATAGTACCTCGTAGTAGGCGAGGAAGCCCTTGGCGCGCGTGAACTCGCCAGCGGTGCCCCCCGAGCGGGCGGGGGCGTTGAGGCCGTTCACTGAGGGGTTGTTGAGGGTGAACGACTGCCCATACATCGGCATGCCCAGCACCAGCTTGTCCAGGGTCGCTCCTTGCTCCAGCCAATAGCGGATTGTGAAGTCCTGAGGAGACGTAAGATATTTGTTAAATTGAACAAATAGACAACGTCGTTGCTTAAATGTAAGAAAATTATACATTAAAAAAATAAGAGAGTAAATAGTAATGAACAGATTTAACTAATAGTTTCGATGAGACCTCATGGTTGCCATCGTAGTATTTTTTATTATAATTCACAAGGTTGGATATTGAACATGAAATAATCTATGAATATTGTACCATGTTGAAGTAATCGATGTCGTCTTCAGGGTGGTAGTACATGGGCGCCACGTGGCCAGTCTTCTTGTCCCACTGGCCGTGGTAGTCGTAAGTCATCACAGCGATCCAGTCCAGGTAGCGGTTCAGTGCAGGTACGTCGTAGCCTTTACCACAAACAATGAGATCGAACATATTAAAAAACTTAAATTGTAGAAGATGCAAAATTTACAATCTCTTCACAGAACGAAAATTACAATGTAATTTTTCCTTTATTGTTAGCGAATGAGAACTTATTTTTTCAATGGTATTTAGAAACACACCTTCGTCAATGACTTTCTTGCTGGGCGAGACGGCGGCCGAGAGCAGCAGGCCTCTGGGCTTGAAGGCTTCGCTCAGCTCCCTCACCCAGTCAGCGAACGCCTGCTTGTCTGTAGCTGGGCCTTTGTTGCAGTCCACCTGACACAAGAAATAGAAGGTTATTTTATTTTCATTACTTTCTTTTGCTGATTGACATTTTTTATTTACCTTCAAAAAATAATATATTGCCTGAAATTAAGATAAAGTAAAGCAGTTCGAAATTCACGAAATAACATTACCGAAATTTAAAAAGAGTAATTAAGAATTTTTGTACCTATCGATCAAGCACGAGAAAAAAGTATCAATCTACGTAATTCATCACGGCCCACATGTGACGATAGAAAATTTATTTTTCTCACCTGCCAGCACTTGGGATACTCCCAGTCCAAGTCGAGGCCGTCAAAGTCGTGCTTCGTGATGAACTCGATGACGTGTTCGATGAACTTCCGCCTGGCCGTTGGGTTGTTCACCAAGCGACTGTACTTGTCGCCTGCTGAGTCATTCCAACCTCCGATAGCGACTGTCACTTTAATGCCTCGTTTCTTTAGGGCCGTAACCTTCCCATAGAAATCTGTAAAACAATACTCGGTCAAAAATGCTCTCATGAGATATCGCATGTTAATGAAGAATAACGCATAAGGTATTCTACAACCTACACGATATTTTAAGCGTACCTCCTGACTAACCATTCATGAACGACTCATATTTGAATTTGTGAAGAATGATTCGTAGGCATAATTTTAGTACTGACTGTTATCGAGGTCAGCCCACGAGTCGTGAGGCTTGATGATGAGGTTGCTGTAGTCCAGCACCGCGAAGCCGTACACGATGTGAGTACAGATTGTCGGGTCGATGTCGTCTGGTGTGTACTTGCCAATACCAGGCCGGTACCAGGCCCAGTTTGTGAAGTAGCACACCACCATGTAGTCCTCTGGTATAGCAAAATAAAATTTGGAAAATTATGACCGCTTTTAAAGAAATTATACGCTTAGCAGTTCTGTATGGCGTTAACATTTCCTCACAGAACATTATTCTAATTCTGGCAATCATTTCGGTCAAACCACAACTCTTTCCTTAATTAGAGCACTTTTTCTCACGTTCATATTGACAATCTTACAAACACCAGTCCTTATATTAATTCTATTTAGGACTGGCGTTTATGTGCAGGTCACTACGACCCACTTGATAACGAGCCTTCACCCTGCACGGGTTCCAGCTCGACGGGTGCGGGAGGCGGGGTGGTCACTTGAGGGACGTCACTCGAGGTAACTCCTGACGAGGGAGCCGAAGCGCCTCCACCACCACCATCGGTTATTTGGCAGTTAACACTCTTGGGCCAGTCGCAAATGTTCTTAATCTAAATAAAAGATAAACAATATCATTAAGTATTGAAACACATAACTACAGCAAAACGCATATTCATGTTTTCTCAACACTTAAATTTATGTTGAAAAACGCTTACTTGCTTACTTCAAAATCAATAGTAAATAGGACTATGTGTAATACATGAATATATGAAAAAAGCGATATCAAAGTATTATCTTTCCGATTGTTCACAGATGTAGCGTGACAAGTAACGATCTCTTCGTATACATTACTTTTATTTGCATAATTTCGTACCTGCATTAATAACTGAACCGTGTTTAGGTTTTATAATAAACTTCTCGAGCGTAAGATCTTCATTGAGTACGATCTAACTTCACGTGAAATCTTAGATTCAAAGGATTTTCACTTTTACAATAATAATTTACAATCTGAAACAACTAAATTACGATTGGTTGTAAAATTGGAAAAATGATTAAAAGTAAAGTAGATAGCTAATTAAGTAATAAAAATGTCAAGTGATTGTACCTTATTCCAGAGGAGCGGCGACTGGCAGGTGAAGCGGTTGAGGCTGCCGTGCACACAGAGGTAGTAGGAGCTGCAGTCTGAGGGGTCGTGCTGGTACGAGCCCTCGGGGGAACACGACAAGGACATCGTCGTCAGGCTTGGCTGGGTCGTCACCCTCGTCTGGGTCGCCACGCTTGGCTCAGTTGATGGAGTTGAAACATCCGTCTCGCGGGTGCCTGAAAACACAATTAATGAACAGGATTTTAATAATAAGATTAATCCAGCTGTTGATATGGACGATATGTGAGTATTGTGCATGAGAGTGATCGAAGCGATTTTTGAGCAAAAAAAATAAAATTCTAAAGAAATTGTACTTGCGTTCAAGAAAAAAAGTGTTCCAGTGTAAAACTGAACAATAATTTGTAGTAAAAAATTATCAGTGAAAAGGTGTGACAATCTCTGCAGCAGTGACAATGCAGAACTAAAAAATGTGCATATAACTCATGAGAGCAAAAATCATACACTTCAATTGTATACATCGCATAGCAGGAATGTGAATGTAAAATTAAATGTTTAAAAGAATCGCTCTTTGTTTGAACCTTCAACGAACATCTCTGTATTTACACTAGTTATTAGGAATAATTTATAATTCATTTAGGAACATAGTACCGTTTTTGAATGAGATGCTATCGTACTGTTAACAGATATAAATTAATCTACGATCATTCACTTTTGAAGGAACTTTTTCAAAGCTGTAGAGTCCTTAAAATGTAGGGCTGTTTGAATCGAACAATGATACTCTTTTTAAAATTAATTCCATTTCTCTAAAATAGAAATCTAATATTGATGTCAACATGAATGTAGAGAATAGATTAAAATCACACCGTTATATAAAAGGCCAGAGTGCCAGAGTCAACAATAATGTGCAGAGTTTTAGACGTTGAAAGAAGTACAAGTGCCTTTGCCGAGCAGTTGTGGAAAAATCAATGAAACTAACATTAGTAAAAAAGTCCTTGAAAATAATTAAGTTCTCCTATTCTGATTGATTTTGCATTTAGAAAACAAAATTTGTAAAATACTCATACCTATAAAATAAATTTTTTTAATAACAAGTTTCATAACATCAAAACCCTTAATCCTTAATAGTTAACATCACGTCAAGGCACAATACCAGTAAAACAATAACTCAAACCAAACAAATGAATGGCGGCGACAGCAAAAAATTACAAAAGCTTATCAGCGGATGATTCAAGACGTAAAAATTTGTTAAGGCACGTGCATAAGTGAGAGCGAGACATTACCATGCATTTAGTAGGCACTAAAACGAAGTTTGGTCCAATATGTGAATTTATAATTAGGATAAATGGGATGTAAATTGACAGATTGTCTATATATTATGAATGGGATCATGTGTTAAGAAACGATTTTCGCGGCGCAGTGAGCAGACTTTATGGTAATGAGTATTTGTGGGAACTCTGCACGAGAAATAAGGCTCGGTCCGTCAAATATTTTCTTTAGTTTTTAAATGCAGATATTTTGGACCTGATTTCGAATTAGTACGGGGCGGCTAAAAACATAGGATTCGGATTGTTTTATTATTTGTGTTGACACTGTATTCATGGAAATACATGTTTCGCTGATTATTAGCGAAATCATCTATGAGAACCTGAGTGATTGATTACAAGAAATTATGGGACGCAATGGTTTCCTTATGAATCCAAGCATTAAAAGTTTATGAAATATCCTCAAGGATTGTTATAATTTGTAATCTGAAAGAGCGAAATTATGATTGACTGTGAAATTGAAAAAATGGTTCATAGTAAAATCACGAAAAATAAGGAGGGATCGGAAAGTTTCATGACTAATTTCATGTGATAAATCGTTTTAGTGCTACTTTGAACCCGTAAAAATATCGAAAGCGAAGAATTTTGAAACATTGAAACAGTAAATTAAGCAAAGCTTCTAATGGATGAACTACACAGAGACCGAAAATCAGTTGAAGATTAGAAAAGAAAAAACAGCCAAACAACAGAAGAATTTGATGGTTTTGCGTCATCATTGAGGAAGCATTGTACCTGAAAAATAAAAAATTTAATTAGAAAAATTCATTCAGGTATATGATATATTATTATTATAATGTTGTTGTTGTTCTTCAAAAAACCTGCTAATGTATTTCGTAGACAGACGATATACAGTCACACAATAACATAATAATTCAGCGATAACTTCCATAAGATAAGATAAACTAAAGACAAAACATCACTTCATCACATTAATTTTTGACTAATATGTCAAGCACACAACAAAAAATATGAAGCCATTAGACAGTAAACAATATAAAAAACAACAAAAACTTCAGTAGAATTAAATATAACACATCGTAACAATTTTACACTGAAGAGTATGAAAGCATTGTTAAAGTCCAAACCGATAATAGAGTTGTAATGAACAGAGGCATTTACTTACAAGGTTCATATAAAGGAGATACACGGTGAGCTTCTTTAAATGCAAGAGAAGAAGTCCTGCTATCGACAAACGAAACATTTTAGAATGAACTTTCTGCCAGAAAATAAATCTTCTGGCCGAAATATAACGTATAATGAATTCACAATTGAAAATGCAGAACCATATTTTCACAGTAAAATTCTTTAAAAATCTACAAAATCATAAATTAGTAAAACAAGAAGTTTAAAAACGTACTGATGGGCAACTATGGACTGTGGAGAGTTTTTATAAAATACTTGCAAGAAATAAATTAAAATTTCGTTGAATTCTTGAAATTAACCCAAAAAATTGCAATTGTGCAGAGAATAAGACAACTGGTCATTATCAGTCATTATATGCTATGAGCGGACGGTAAATTGGCGAAACTGGATTCTCATTTTTTTAAACTTGTGGTACATATTACCAGTTGAGTGTAAATAACCCGTTGAGTGTAAATAGCCAGTTGAGTGTAAAAAAAACAGTCGAGTGTAAGTAAACAGTTGAATTTAGGTTCGGGATTGGCCATTCGATCCGGTCGCACCAGACTCGTTCAGAGCCTCGGTTACTGTTTGTTGTTTAAAAACTGCCCGCACGATGAAAACAAGTATTTCAATTTAAGAATGATTTATTTTAGAGAATTTAAATGATTCATAATATTGTACGTTTACCCAAACGGATGGCAATCCATTCTCCAGCATTATAATCAATGAAGCTTTAAAACAGCTTCCTCGAACACATGCTGTGAAAATAGTCTTGCCTCTCGCGCAAACAAAACTCACACTTTTCGAAAGAGAGTTAAAATGATGTCCAAAATTGATGAAATCGTGTCCTCCTGAGGGAAATGCATAGCAATAAAGCTTGGTTCGAAGTAGAGATTAAGGGTCGAAAGGAAATGCAGGGATTAAAGCTTCTTTGAAATCACAGCAACATGCAAATAATTAGCCAGGCCAGCAATTTAAAAAGCCGAAGAGTGTTCTAGAAGTTTCAATTTATGATTTGAAGGAACAAATGGATTCCTGACAATGCTCGACGATACATTGATACAAGAAGAAGAACGAACTGACATTAGGTGCACTTGAATTGAACTGGAAGCACTATATTCTATGGGTGCGTTCAAGCTCTTAAAACTCCTGATTGGTTTTTGAGTGTTGAAAAAATTGAAATGGTTTTTGCTTTTCTGTATCACATCCGTTATTTTTACGGGTGTACTTAAATTTTAAGAAAATCAGAAATTTCCCTTAGGTACACGCATGTATATAGACACGCCATCCATGTGACAGCCTACTCGTGATATGTGAAAATTATGTTATCAAAATACATGGTATTTGGTTTACCTCCAATTTCGCTGAAAATTTTTTTCGGAAAAAATGCTATATGGCTAGTTAGCGCAATCGCAAATGTTAGCGAAACGAACTCATTATCAGTGAAATGTTGCCGATTACTCCTCCATAAAATTAAAATTAGAAGATTTGCACTTTCCAATTATTTGCGCAAGCATTACTTGTTACATCGAGTCATATACCGAAGAAATGCACAGCTTAAAACCGGCAAACAGGAAGCATCCCAACGAGGCTATGGAAACTTATGATGCAACGATGACATGAAACACCGCATAATGTGATGCCAGCTCTCGTCCATAGAACTTCTTAAGCTCCCAGCATTGGAGCAAGCAAGCAGCAATACAATGCATCACCTTTAAAGCATTAGTATTGCGATAATGAATTTGAATTTTACTGTAGAGATCTCAATATTTTGGGCAGTGAGCTTCTCCAAATCAAGATATTTGACTAACTTTGATGAATAAAACCAACGACCCATAAAATTGAATAAATGAATCCATAACGCGTATGCCTATCCCGATTAAACCATAAACTGACAAAGCAAGCGATTGGAAGTTGACAGGGCGTAATCTAAACGAAATGTTAGGCGTGGTAACAAAGACGATCTCTCATACGACAAGTTACAAAACTCTTTACTATCATAAGCTGAAAATAAATTTGGCAGCGATATTGTGTGTCAATATGTTGGTGATGAAAATTAGAGAAAAACCTCCGAGCCCTTTGGCGGTATTGTCTTAACTCAAGCATGATTCCCCGGCTGTTGTCAAACAGCTACGCTTAAACTGTATTAAAATGTTGTCAAACTGCAACGCTTAAAATGTTTTAAAATGTTTTCAAACTGTAACGCTTAAACTGTATTAAAATGTCAAACTGTAACGCTTTAAGTGCAGTACCCGCGTGCGAGGAAGGGTCCTCCGAGCATCCCACGCAATCTTCTTCCCTGCGGGTCACTCCACCTGAACACTCAGGGGCGAGCGGTGCAGCAATGCACGGTTCTCTTAGCCCAGCGCTTCCTAAAGTGAGGAGCGCAGTAAATGCCCACGCTTTTATACATGTGATCTTCAGCTGCTCACCATAGCATATCTATAACTATGAAGTATATCCGATACTGAGTATTTTTAAAGGATTTATACGCGACTCGCTCGTTTATTATGTCAATGGACATTTTGTGTCTTGTTAATACCGCATTGCGACTCAGGTATCATTGTATCTTATTACAGTAAGGATTAATTTAAAGATGTTAAAGTTATTATCGTATGGTTATATCAAATTATATATTATACAATCATTTATTAGAGGGAAAATATTAAGATCTTTGTTGCTATAACACAAGCTTCACATTCAAGAAGTATTTTAGGGAATCCAGGATAGAGAACGTATATATATTATTATTACTATTATATAGATTCTTCGAGCCACAGCTATAACACTGAGTAGCACTAATACTAACACTAAACTACTAATGAGCGGTGAGCAGAATAGAAAAAAGTGAAGTCTGAAAGCATGAATAATAATTTACACGCGAAAAAATTGATAGGAAACCATTTACCAAGCACACGAGAAGATCAAAATCAAGAATTATCGGCCTGGCCCTAACAGAGAGACCTATTAGCAATTTCACGGAGAATTAAATTTAATAAAGTAAAGAAGAGGACTATATTTTATCAATATTTAAGCGTCGGTAAATTGAAGAGTGAGCAACAAGTGGAAAGACTTAATAGATTTATGAAGCTTCAAGGATGGAGTTTCTACAGAATCAGAAAATAAAAAGTTTGATTTAAAAAACGTGCTTCTCTCGAAATATATGAGTCTTTGAACATATGACCATATCATTTATCAGACTTTTTTGTGTGAGTGACACAGAGACTAGTGAGTTAATTGAGTATCTTAAAATGCAGTTAAGTTATCAAACAAAAGGACTCACCGAAGGAACACCCGGCCAGCTGGGGCCAGTTGCAGAGGTTCTGAACGCGGTCCCAGTGGAGGCCCGGGGCGCAGTCCCGCGACACCCACTCGCCGCCCCCAGAGCAGTCCAAGAATTTCCCACAATCGATGGGGTGAGGCAGCTTGCCTCCGGCTCTGAGAGAAAGAACAGTTTCTTTCTTTAGTTATTTGTAATATAGAACGGTGATACCGAACTAAAACAGGAAAAAAATAAACAAAATAATTGTAAATGTTGATATTTAAGGTAAAATTTGCGGCTATTTTCTGTTACGATTGTCTTTAACTCTTTAATTGTATTGTTCGTCACTCAATGTAAATGGTTTTTACGCTCCCCTGTATTAATGATGGAACTAGTTTAAAGTTTATCGACAGTACGCAAGGGAATGTGTAATGTTTCACTCGTATTTAAACTGAAAAAACATTATGCATCTCAAAATGAATAAAATTTAGAGGGTCTCAGAATGCTAAGTATTTGGGCTAAGGATTACACTCGTTCTAGGTATGTTTCGTTCATATTTTTGTTGTTGTTGTTGTTGTTGATGTTGCAGTGGCAAAAGGAAAGTATGATAAAGAACAATAGGTGACGCAAAGTGGTTAGTAAAAGGAAGGAAAAAATGACGAACAAAGAAGAAGCCTAAAAAGGCGCATGGCGGATATTCTAGGTCGGATGTAGAACTTTGCATGTACAGCACCCAAATACTCGTATATAAGGTAGGCTTACTTGCAGGGACCCGACGTGGGCGCAGTGGTGGAGGGTTGGCTGGGTCTTAGGGTGGTGAATCTGGTGGAGGGTCGGCGGGTGGTGGTGGGTGAAGGTCTCCACCACCATGTGGTGGTTACCACTGGAGGTAAAGTCGTCTTGCGTGTCTGGGAGCTGGTTGTTGGGCGACTAGTTGTTAACCGAGAAGTAGGCCGTGGCGTGGTTGTTCTCTCAGTGATGGTTGATGCTGGAGGTGTGTCTGATTGAAGGAAAGTAATAAATGTAATAACCAAGCCTCTTCGATAGAAATTTATATTTCATGCATTCATATAAAATAAATTCTTAATAAAATAAGGGACCATAAATCGTTTTTTACTGTTCCAGTAAATGTTTTCGTGTTTGCTCACCAGCTTCACAGCCAGCAGCGGCCGGCCAATCGCATATTTTATCTTTTTGATTCCAGTGCAGCCGAGGAGCGCACTTAAATTCTTGTAATTTTCCTTGCATGCATCTGTAAACGAGAAAAAATGACCATCGATATTTCAATTAAAATCATAATAAATCATTATTAAAAATAACTAGTTATTAATTGAACAGTTTTTTAAATACCAAGCCCTCACATCTTAAAAAAACACGTTATTTTCTCAAATAAATTCGAGTGCGATTTCAAATTATATTACTAACAAGATTTTGGTGAAAACTTGGACCCTAATTTCTTCAGATCGTGAAAAACTATTCCATTCTAGTGGGACTTGGAATTGCCCCTAAAAGATTACCAGTTGTGGCATCCCTGAATCACCAACTACTTTTATTTTCTAACAGATAATTTTACAGAAAAATTCGGCGACAATCTTGCGATGGATTTAATAAAAGGAAGAATTTATTGGGTTCTCTGGGGTTCGTACCTCAGGAATTTGTTACAAGCGCCAGAGACAGAATGAAATTCGTTTGGCTCGCAAACGTCGCCAGCAGATGCTCCAGATGACGAAGAAGGTCGACTGGTTACGGGACGTTCGGTGGTTGTCAGCCATGATGGTACTGTGGGCCTGGTTGTAGGTGCCTGAGTCGTCGTTGTAGTCGTACTAGTCCTGGTTGTTGTAGGGGGAGGTGTCCACCACCATGTCGTGGTTGAGGGAGTTGTGGTTATAGGCGTTGTGGTTGAGGGCACAGGTGTGGTGGTTGTTGATGTGGTTGTTCTTTTCGTAGTAGCTGAAGTTGTTGGAGGAGGAGTCCACACCCATGTGCTAGATTTTGGTGTGCTACCAGTGGTTGAAGGTTCCGTGGTAGTGGTTGGCCTTCTTGTTCTCCTGGTGCTCTGAAGTCCATCTGTTTCACCATCCGGCAACCAATCAAGAGGAGTAGGTCTTGTGATTTTCCCTGAAAAAAATATATATATATATTTATAATGATGGCAAAATTGATTATATCGAGTTTTCTAAGACGTTGAACTGCAACACAAGTAAGATTATGTTGGCTTAACATTCTTGCAGGCATTGAACGCTCCAAGTATGAACGCGTTCAAGAACAGACTAGATAAAGCTATGGCAAAATATATGTTCAGATATGAAATGCCTAGCACCATATCGAACCCGGTGGAAGTCTAATAGCTACTTCAAACTATCGTCAGTCATGAAAAGATCCGGTCAAATGACATGATTTTAGATCTTCTGTAAACAAGGCACAAAAAGTTCAAGAATCGGCGACAGGCCACATCAGGCCTACGCTTCAGCGCCGACAGCACTCTGTTAAGTTATGTTATTAGCAGCGATAATGACTGCTCAACAAGTTACTTCCACTCACCAGAAGACCAGGTTGTTGTTGAAAGAGGTGGTGGAGGAGTTACTGCTGGTGGTGGGGTAGTGCAGTCTCCTCCAGGTCGTGGAGGAGCAAGAGGGATGTTAAGGAGCTCCCTGGCGAGAGTGCGCAGTAAGGGCATGGGTTCTCTGCAGCATTTGTTGCTGAAGTCATCGAAGTCAATGGACCAAGCCATGACTCCACCAAAACCTTTACTTTTTACGTAGTTTGCCTTGAAAGCCACAGAGGTAGGGTCGTCGTAGCTTACCCACTGGTCCCCTCTGTGTGCAAACGGTCCGATGGCTCCAGAAGGATCCCTGGCGATCTGCCAGCCACGATCACGAACTGAAAAAGAATACAGAAAAGTATTAGTGTGATGCGAGCACATAAATTAATCTAAAACTGCAGGAGAAATTTTCGATGTGGATTGGTAGATTGTGCCTTACAAATTATGCTTAAACATCAATAAATTGAACAGGACACTAACTATATGACACTGAGGCTAGTTAGAGGTAGAGTTTGTGTGAACCTTAATACTATTATTAAGTATTTGTGTGAACCTTAATACTTAATACTAACTCACTTCTCTGACACATCTCCATGTAAGACAACATGCCACGCTGAAGTGTGATGGGACCCGCGTCTCCAGGCCCGATCGTAGGGGCGTTGAGTCCGTTCTGACCCGGATTGGCCAACTGGAAAGTTTGTCCGTAGAACGGGATTCCGAGGTTCAGCTTTGAGCGATCAACACCTTCTCGAACCCAGTACTCGAGAGCGAAAGCAGAGTTCTGGCTTTCATACCTTGAAAATTGCGCAAAAAACGCTATGAGCGAAATATCTTTCTTTTAAATAATACGCAGAAAATGCGTGCCTGTCGTTCTCAAATGCATAGTTAATTCAATGAGTAAAATTTTCAGTTCCATTGCGAAAGTTCACATTTTTACACACCATCGGATGTACATGTTAATTCTGAATTATTGATTTCGATGTGAAGATTTCCAATACCGCATTCAAAAGTCCCAATCACAACACGAATAATATGAATAACTCACTCATCGTCAGGACGCTGGTAGAGAGGCGACACGTGTCCCGTCTTGCCGTCCCTGTGCGTGTGGAAGTCAATCGTGAGGACGTTGAGGAAGTCCAAGTTGCGGTTGAGGCTCGGCGCGTCGTAGGCTCGGGCGATGATGCCTCTCGCCGCCGCTACCGTCGCTGTCAGCAGAAGACGTGGCGACTCGCGGTCGTAGGCTGCGCGAAGCTCCTGGAGATGAAATGCAAAGGTTTATTAAAGAAGGTCCGATATTTTATTAGCTAATAACAGGAATATAAGTTGTCGCTGGTTCATGAGAATGAAATTTTATCAGTCAAGAGGTCGATAAAACTTTAGGTTATAATCAATGGATTTTGATGAATAATGCAGACTATACAATAATGCCGGAATAGTGGACACGCGTTGTTTTCTCAAAGAATAATTATTTCTGTGTTGAGGGTATTTGAACTTACAGAAACAAGTGCGGAAAATCCACGTTTGTCATCCGGAAAACCAGCGCTGCATCTTGTTTGCGGACACGTTGGGTAGAGCCAGTGCAGATCAAGGCCGTCGAAACCAAACGCCTTTAACATCCGGACGCTGAACTGCGTGAAGCTGGAAATGAAAAACCACACTCGATTGAACTTTCAAGTTTAGTAAAGAGGTGTGCTTGTAACTGTACGAAACTGAGAAAATAAAGCTATGTTCCTATTGCTTATTATGTAAAATGAAGGAGTAGTTAATAAAGACAAATAAATCGTTGTGGAATAAATAAGACTACTGTTTAAAGATGACTCACTGTGAAAATTGGTCGTTCATTGCCAAACTTCGCTCTCAATATATCGCTTAACGTAAACCTAATAAAAACTGTTAAATTAATAAGGGAATACAACGTTTCGTTGATCACGAAAACACGATGAACATGCATGCACCGTGGCGATTTGCTATCTAACGCAAATTATTGACCATGCGAACAGCAAACTTACTTTTGCCGGGCTCGCGGGTCCGCTACCAGCTTGGAATATTTGTCCGTGCCAGAGTCGACCCATCCGCCCACGCTGATCAGGACCTTCACGCTGGGCTGCCGCTGCTTCAGGGCTATCACGCGCTTGTAGAAATCTGAAAATATTTATCAAAATGAGATCAGAAAAAGAATGCTATCATATTTTTAAAGTGGTAAAATTCTTTCTGTAAGTATTTGATTACAATAACGTTACTGACATTCATGAAAACACTCAGAGAGCGATGTCGATCTGCAATTACAGAAATTTTAAGAAAACAAAATCTCGAAAATCCGTTAAGAGAATAGTGAGAAAAAGTCAGTAATCGCACCAACATATTTTCTTTTTTGCATCAAAGCTACAATTTTTGAATGCATGATTGATTACCAGCTTACGGTAGAACAAGCGAAACACTTTGTATAGTTATTAGTTTGCATCAGTTTGGAAAAGTCAATGAATTGTGCTAACCTCTACTGATATCGACAGCGATGTCGTAGGGCTGAAGTAGCAGGGTTGAAGCGTCGATGGTAGCGAAGGAATATACGATGTGACTGCAGAGACTGGGGTCTATGTTCTCTGGGACGAATACGCCCTCAGCTGGCCGGTTCAGAGCCCAGTTCGGGAAAAAGCAAACCACTCGATGTGACTCTGCAATTTTACGATGAACAAGTTATAATTTTGCGGGAATCAAATATATATAAATAATTAATTACTTAGCTTTAAGCGGATCTCGCAAAAAATGAGCCTCAGAAAAGCAAATTTTGTATTAAATTCAACCAATATACTAATACAGCGATGTTTATACGTGCGTATACACTCAACAAAATTGCACGTAGAACTGGGAACAAATTTAGTTTAAATCGCCTATTTTGGTTACACGATGTCAAATCAAGCGAAAGAAGTAAATACGAAACTTTAATTTGATCTACTGGCTTAAATGATTGTTTAAAGAAAAGAAAATAACAGATTCAAGTGAATGAAGCACGCACCTTGAATGCAACTCGTGAAAAAAACTTTTGATTTACTTTCGAAACGCCGTACAGTCAGGAGTAATTTTCGATTGAAATTCAATTTTCCCTTGAGATTAATTTAATAACATGAACTGATTAACATAATAAAAGCAGTGGAACGCAATTTATTGCAGTAAGTATAACTTCATTTCTTAATAAGCCTTACCTTGCGTCTGTCTGAAGACAGGCTTTCGAAGATTTAATGTCGAGTTATCATGTACCAGGGCTTGCACCATCTCGTGGTTATTGCACGTAGCCTCTGGAGGCTCCACGCACATACCTGCTCATGAGGTACAATATTTATTTTATCTGACCCACAATTAGTGTCTAAATATTCTGCTTTCGATGGGACAATGACGCTGACATGTAATATGAAGTCAAATTTCCATCTGGAATACGATGTTTATTATAATTTCTTAAAACACTTCAATTGTATTTTATTAACATATTGCTAGTAGAATTTATTCTTAAAGCCAGCATTATCAACTACATGTGACTTCACAATAGTAAAATACACAGAAATTATCATAAAAATATCTAGATATATCTTCAGGATGTGACGCGATGGATCAACTGATCCTATGTTCCAGGAAAATGCTTTCCAAGCGACATGTAGTGAAATCGCCTATAGTTAATCATGTTGGTTTATGAGCAAATTCCACTAGCACTGGAATAATATAATTAATAGTCTGTTCAAAAATGTAAATAAACTAGCATTTAAGATGAAAATTTAACATCATGTTTCAAGTTCAGCCCAATTAAAACTTATAAGAAAGGTAGAAAATTTTTCTCATGTAAACAGATTTTGTGTTACCAATCACCATAAAGATTAGCTCACTCCAGATAAATAACAAATATGCACAAATAACTAATGTAAAACCAGTGCAAAGAGCTATCGCGACCAATTACCTCGCAAGGAGTCGAAGTTCATGCCGAGGGGACACGAGAAGTGCGTGGCGATGCCAGAGCGACACCACGTGTACATGGTGCAGTCACTGGGGTTGTTGTACAGGCCGTCCTCCGCGCAGTCCCGCCTACCTGATAAATAACGACATATTAAGCTTTCTAGAAGTGACGTCTTCAATTGAAGTTTACCATAAGTAAACTTCAATAGAAGTTTCCTCATACTTTACTTTTGCAATGGAAGTTTACTATAAATTGAAATCAGCACAACAGTATCTTGCGTAATTTTAATTATAAGTGTGTCATAAATTGAAAATTAAATGTTAGATCTGAATTATAAATAGTTATTAGAACATTCATGAGAGTTCCTGAGAGCACAGACGAACATAAATAATGCGTTTTTGGTAGCATATTTATATTTTAAATAAGGCGTTTCGGCAAAATTTCCACATAGAAAAAAAAATCGAATGATTAAGAGTAAGTGGATAAAATTAAAAATGTGGCTGTAAATGTAATGTGAATGCGACTACTCTGATACTATTAATTTCTTGGACAAATCTGCTTACTGTGACTCACTCGAGCCAGCTTTATCCTTCCATGCTTGATTAATTTAAATTAAAATTATAAATTGCAGTTCGGAAGATAACAAACATAAGTACGCTTTAGTATGCTAGTATTACATTTTTATTATGAAAAAATCGGAAACCGTAAATGCATCAAAAAGCTAAATTTAAAGTGCATCTCACTCACTGACGGGCGAGTAGCCGGGGCCACACGTGACGTGCTCGGGTCTGTTACAGATACGGCGGCGCAGGTCAAAGAGAAGACCCGTCGGACACACAAACTTGGTAGTTTCGAACTTCCTGTTGCAGATGTAATAAGTGTTGCACTCTTGTGACAGCCGATGCACGCCGGGCCCTGTGAAACAAATGGCACGATTTCGTTCACGAATTACATCTCCATAGTTATGAAGACGAATTGTTCTTCATTTGCTTCAAACCGCGAGATGTTTTACCTACTGCAAAAGATTTTCATTGCAAGACTCAAATCTATAAGAACATGCGTCAAGGAAATTCAAAGATTTGTAACAATATCTTACCAGGACACTTGAAATCACTAGCTAATGGAGCAGTGGTGGAATTTTGAGATCCGTCATTGACGCGTTTGTTCGCGCTGCCTGAATCCTCTTCATCTGGAGATGACTCGGCTGATGAAGGTTTGGCTGGGTTAGTTGCTCTTTCAAGAAGGCATCAATATTGCAGTGAAATAAATCCAGTAAGTTTGAGTGAGGTCAATTTAAAAGAACAAAATTAGAACAATCCGCTGGAACCCAAACGAACCCAACAGCCCGCCAAAAAACATTCCAGTGTAAAGTTCCAGAGAACCTGAACTGGAGTTCGCCATAGTAAAGATTTTTGTTGTGTGTCCTACTACTTTTCATACTATCACAAATGTTGGTGGAATTTCAATTAACTCAAGATTGTAAATTGAAAGTTTGATTTGAAGTAATTTTTGCCACTTTGACGGTAGCTACTTTAGAAACTTTTGAGATTCGGGCTGCAAAGAACCATAATTTTGCGGGAGTTTAGGAATTTGGATGAAGAATTTGGCCAATTGTGATCGTTGGAAGAAAATTGGATTTCTGAAAAGAATCATGCAAGATTTTACGCCTCATAGATTCACCATACACTAGTTAAAAACACTAGTATTAATCGATGAAGCCATTAATATTCCCACTGAATTAAAAAAATACAAATTCAGCGCACAAAAAGAAACAATTAAATATTTGCTCAAAGAGAAGGAAAAGAATTTATACAATAGGTGATCAAAAAACAGAAGCATGTCTAAGCTAACTAGTATCCCAATAACAAAGAACGTCACTTTACATTACGATGACGTTTCTAAAGGCATTACATTACGGTGAAGTTTTAAGGACATTACTCTCTGCGGGAGAACTGGTCGCAGGCGCGGATTTAGGAGGTTCAGGCTCAGGTTCCGGACTCGGCTCTGGTTCGGGTTCAGGCACCGAAGAAGAAGTGACGTCATCTATAGGAGGACTGCCATCGGCTAAGCGGATGCGAATGGCTGATAGCAATGGCCATCTTTTACCACACATGCCGAGGTAATCGTCCAAGTCTATTGCCCACACCATGGCACCTCCGTAGCCGCCATTCCGCACCATATCCATCTGATGGTGGGAAACATTAATAACGAATTAATGAGTTTTCAAATCAAAAATTTATAATCACAACCTGCCACTATTTTTATGATGATCTGAACACACGTATATGTTTCATTTTTTATTGCATATAAAATTAGAATATTCTCGGTTAAACTCTTATATGCAGTTGAACAAATGAACAAATATTTAGGATTCACCTCTAACCCATTCTTACATGATTTTTCTATATCCTATTTCCACATATCTTCATCAAATACTCTGACTTGACCACCTTGAGGTTAACGTATTCGACGTCCTCGTAGCCGACCCACTGATCTTTCTTGACCATGTACGGGCCACCGGCGCCGTCCCTCTGTCTCGTCCAGCCGCCGTTGCGCTGCTCTTGGCACACCTCGTAGTAGGCGTAGAGACCGCGATCCCTGGTGTAGCGGCCCTCTGTGCCACCAGAAGTTGCCTGGCCACGCAAGAGATGTGAATTAAATTGAGATAGGGAAGGGACCTTCAATTACTTATCTAAGACCAGGCCTGTATTTCAAATAAAGAATTAAAAAGAGTAAAACTCCAGCAAGTATATTCTACCGACATTGGATTTCTCAAGAACAATAGTCGCTGAAATTCATCAGTCACTGAATTGATTTCCCTATATCAACAAAATGTTACAATCTAACCTGAAATAAATCAGTAAACGGGCTCCTATGTCAACAATTAGGTCTCCTCCTCCTTAACACACTCACCTTGGCTCCCGGCTTGTTGTCGGAGGGATCACTGAGGGTGAAAGTGCGAGCGTAGAATGGCACGCCCAAGACAAGTTTATGTTTGGGTGCCCCTTTATCGGCCCAGTAACTGAGCCCATCCAAGACATTGAGGGATTTATAAGCCCAGGAGTCCGAGTCTCTGGTCTTGAGAGGTGAATGATGATCAGCCATGCCGTCCCAAGGACCGCGAAGGTCGTAAGTCATGACGTTGATGAAGTCAAGGTACTGGCCTAAAGTTGGTACGTCGTAGCCTTCATTCACACGGAACCTGAACCGTAAGAGTTCATCGTTTAAGATATCATATAAAAATCGTATCAAAATCGATGAAATTCTTCCAGTGTTAATCTCGGGTTACATGTCTTCTATTTCGCGAACATTACTTTAACTCAAACTTAGATAATGCGGCAAGATTAATGATTGTTTGGCCTCTCAAAAAGAGTTCGAATATAATTTTTTTAGCTCAAAAAGTTGAGTTTTTAGCATTATTATTTAGCGCTTGTGTAATTTATTGTCTAATTGATAACAATAATGAGCTTTAATATTCGTGCAGAGTGACACAAACCCGACAATTATTACAACGCTTGTTACTATCCGCATGGCAGTAAATTCAGCTTCTCCACATGTATCAAGATTATGGCTCTTTATATTAGAGTTTATTGTTGATGAATGGTATAATTAAATACACCACATATAAAAATTAATTCATGAAACTAAATTTTGCTTTCTGTCAAATTTTAATGGATTTTTCAGGTTACGGGAAACCTCACCTGGCAGGAGAAACGGCAGCAGAGAGCACCCATCCCCTCAACATGAATTGAGCTGAAAGTTCCTTGATGAGGGCGGCGAAATTTTCTTTATCGGTGTCTCGGCCACCGCGATCACTGGCACCTGAGGTAAACCCAAAGATACAAAAAATTCAGTGCATAGCAAACTTGATATTGAATCCTAACTGAATCCAAACAACAAAGTGATTTCAACTCAAATGGCTCAAGTTAAATGTTGGTTTAAATCAAAAGATTTCATTTGTATTAAAAAATATATATAATTTATTTAAGCAGCTTCACCTACTGATAAGAATATGATCATTATAGTTCGAAAAGTAATGCTTTATTTTATGTTAACCGTCTGTGGGGAATTTAGGAGGCATGAAGTGACAGCATCTAACGCACCGGGGTATTCCCAGTCGAAATCAAGACCGTCGAAGTGATGCTCGTCCAGGAACTTGACGACACTCTTGATGAACTTCTGCCTCGTCTCTTCCGTGGACACCATGCGCGAGTACTTGCGTCCTCCCTCGTTCCAGCCTCCCAAACCGATCATCACCTTCAGCAGCGGGTTCTGGGCCTTTAGGGTCACGGCTGCCTTGTACCCTCCTGTAATTTTTTTTACCCTTATTAAAAACACGCCATTTAGAAGTATAATCGATGGAAAATTAAACGGCAGTTAGGTATCCTTTTTGTAACTTAATGAGCTTGTTAGTTGATTATAGTACAGAAGACATAACAACCGTCCCAAGTCTATCATCCAAGTCTTACTCTTCTTCTTTCCACTATCACCAGTCACCTTATTCTCACAGAATGCTTTCTTCCTTTGTAAATTTAGTGTGAATTCGTACCGGTGACGATGTCGTAGTCAGGATCGAGGGACTTGATGGTGTAGTTGGTCTCGTCAAGCCCGGCAAAGGCGTAAATGAGATGCGTGCAGGCAAAGGGGTCGATGTCAGAGACGCTGAAATCCAGCGGCTGAGGCCGATAGATGGCCCAGGATTCGTAGTAACAAACAATTTTGTATCCTGTAGGGACGTAAGACTTACGGTCGTGTTGAGCGTACTAGTGAATTCTAACAGTATGGACAATTAAGAAAGAATTTATTGAACTGAATCAAGGGTAATTGATAAAATTATCCTGAAATGGAAATATTTTTGATCGAGAACGGATTTTGCAACGATTAGTGATTTCCCAATATTTTGCAATTTACGGTCAAAGCATGAGCGACTTGAAGGCTTTAGAATCCATTTAGTCTGTGCTAAAAGAGCATTAGAGTAATAAATACAATTTACGGTTCACCTTCGTTTACTCTGGTGGTCCCGATCCTAGGATTATAGTAGGAGTACTGGGCGGGTGTAGGGATGGAGTGTCCGATGTAGCGGGAGTCGCCATGCACGATGCTCTCAGAGAGGTGGCCAAATGGCCGGGAGTTGCTCTGATCACAAAACAAGACGATTGGTAAGGGCGTTTTTTCGTTAGAAGACTACGCACACATAAATTCATACTAAGGAGAAGCTCTGATAATGAAATTGGAGGTTAATGGTTAGTTGAATTTTATTTAACTAGCCAAAAATAATGGTAATAACACCGTCTTCAGAGTTTCTCATCATAAAAGATTGCTTAACGTTAATGCATTCATAAGATTTTATGTTAATAGAAATTTGCAGCCTTGAGGGAGTTGGATTGCGTGAATAGTAGCGCAAATGAACCAATTCAGGGTGAGATTTTTATAGCAGTTTATCTAACCCGCAATCACCTCATAACATAACGCCGGAAGGCTCGTCTCATGTGTGGACAAGGAATGATATTATCTTTGAAGTCACTAAACAACGCATATTGAGCCTTAGTTTAAATAGCAGGGCTTGACACTCAACGATTATGACTTAAAATAAATACTGAATTTAGGTCGGAGATAAATATGAATACATATTAAAGATATTAATGGTAATATGTTAGCTCACGTGCACATTCATAGGGAACGCTTCAGATGGGTCATGGAGGGCTGTGAATATGGGAGGTGACTCAACCGCCAGTCTGAAGCCGGCCTGACCGTAGCTACCGTAGCCGTCGCCCTCCGTCGCCACGAGCTCCTCCTGTACACGAGAAATGTAGCTACAACGCGCCTAGCATCTTATTTCTTTTAATTCATCTTAACATGTCGAATAATGGTTTTATGAGAAAATAAGTTGTATTTGATGGTCCTGTCAATTTTAATAATTATAATTGCAATTTTTTCGGTGACCAGACATATTTTCGTCCATAAATTGCGAAAATTTACATGCTATTATTTTTACAAACTTCTACCTGTCAATTAACTGTTATAAGAATAAATTGTAATTTTGTTAATAGAAATTTTATTGGTGTCGCATCTTCAAACCTGTGAACATCACCGCAAGTTATGAAATATTCACAAAGTTATTAAATGTTCAGTCAAGCAGATACAGTATCTGCGCTATTCTAAATTTAAGCAGACGATTGCGCTCACCTATAGCGATCGAAATTAATTTTGCAAGTTTTTCCTCAATAATCTCGATATTGCTTCACAATTTCAGGATTATCACACCAAAAATTCATTGGATAATTCGGATGTAAAACTCACGTAAGGATCTCGGTCGGCCGAATACGGCTTGAGAACAGCTGGGTAAGACTCAACGTCTCCTCGCGAGAAGGCACCGAAGTCTTCATTGACCCCTCGTCTTCCTGATGGTGACGAGTTCTCGACTTGAAGTCCAGTGTAGACTTGCGCGGTCACGGGCACAGACTCCACTGCAGAGCGGGAGAACGGCACCGAGTCCGACGCGTCCGGTAGTACGGATCCCTTGAAATAAATTAATAAGAATAACTAGGCCACAGAGCTGACCCACTAGGCAACACAGTACATGATTCTGATTTTTTATTTATTTATTAGAACCCTGGACATACTTTAGAATTGAAATGTGACCACCGTCGACAGCATTTTGTGGTCTTGGTCAAATTCTGACCAGAACAAATGTATACCTGTACAATGATCCTACTTCTCAGACATTTATTCAAAGCTCAATGGATTTTGACAGATTATTCCCTATTCACATTATCGTCGTAAGAATACACACCAATAAAGGAAATAATGTGAGAAACGGAACCAGACAAATCTTCACAAGCGCAAAAATAGCACATGTTTGCTTATAATGTCAATGCACAATGTAATTATGAGAGGGGGATCCGCAACTAATAAAATTCGGCAAACTCACTCTGAAGTTAGTGTAGGTTTGCACTTGCTCATGAAGAGGGTGTGACTCTATGTGTCCTCTATCAAAACCTCTTTCTCGATTGAACTCGGTATCTTGATCTGTAGTTTTGAAGAAGGAAGCGAATACGTCAGGGATTTGATGGTGCCCATAGTGATTAGGTTGCGAGTTGAACTGTGGGGGCGAACGGTGATCCGCAAAATAAGGTTGAGGTTGAACTTCGGGATATGTTTGTTGAAATTGATGTGCAGGATTATGATGAGAAGGTCTGTATTGCGATTTAAACTGATCGACGAAATTGTTACTTTGAGGTTGAGGAATGAAGTTTGGATGGTAAACAAGTGGTTGCTGGTTTGGTGCATGGAAAAAGAATGGTTGTTGTGAATGCTGGTAGTCTGATGGTGGACCTTGATCTACTAGGCGCTGGTTAGGATCCAAGTTAGATTGCGATTGCTGGTAACGCACAGGCGTCTGTCCTCGTTGGTAGATTTCAGTTTCAAATGGATTTATTCTGCACATTAGAAAAAAATTGTTTGATGCCAAAACATTTCACTAAGAGTTCATTGTCTAAGAAGCTAAAGAATTAATGCAATAAGAATCTTACAATGAATTACACGGCAAAAATACTTAAAATTAATTTTTTTGCGAAAATGAATACAAATATAGTGAAATGCCAAAATAATTTAGAGTAATGGGTTATTATTTATTTCTCTTCATTCATGACGCGCTGGCATCACTCGCCTGTATGAGAAGAGCATTTCATTATGGGGTGGGACCTTCTGCCCCCAATCTGGCCCGTAGACCTGCACGGGTCGTGGCACGAAAGCCCCAGGGACTTGCGGGTACGCCGCCCGGCCACTCTTCTCCCCGCCACCAGCGACCACCGCCGCCAACAGCGTCACCATCGTCACCACCTTCATCGTCATGCCCATCGCGCAGCCCTCCACCGATCTGGAAAGGTTTTGATAAGAATAATAATGTAATCATGAAAGATGTCATTAATAGATGATTAGGCTAATTAAACAGTATAAGAGAGGCGAACACAATAATAGAATTAGGACAACCGCGAGCGGGACTGTTCCAATAAAAATCCTGAATGCATGCAAAGAATGTGTTACCTCTTTGCTATTTATTCCGTGGGAGAACTAACATTCGGCAATAAGCAAATTACTACAATTTATTCATTAAATCATGATTGGTCTGCTTAAAGCTTGTCGACATATGTCCATTAAAAATAACAATATTAAATTGGAAATTCCGTCAGAGTCGTCTTGTATAACCAACCACACAATTTCCAGTCGGATTGTGATTTTCTCAACCACTTCTCAATCAAGACCCTAGAAATATACCTGTTTCTTTAATTTACACCTGCATTACTCACATCGACGCACCGAAGTGTCACCTGCAACCAAACTAGCAACATTCCTGCAAGATGGGGATGTGTTAGGGGTTCGTTAACCCCTCCTGATCAACGCTTTCAGGCTCAGCGAGCCGCGCTTTGAGCTGCGCCAGAAAACCGGTGTCGGTTGCGCCGCGTGGCGACCCTCACGGCCGGGGGGCGACTGCCCAAGTAGGCCGCTGAGTTCTCATTTTTAGTAGCCAACCAAAACTCAGAGGAATGAGGGAGATTTTGTCCAGATGGTAATGCAGTTGTAGCCATTTTTATGGGTTAGCCGCTTTAATCTTTGATATGTTTGTATCTTTTGTATCTGGATATCGTCATGGCTTAAGATTACTTTCAATCGTCTTTCACTTAAATATGAATTATAATCACTGTAGGTCAATCGTCCATGAAACATTGTATGATGTTCGATGCTGCCTCTCGCCGTGGCATAATGTAATGTAATTAAGGCATAGTGATGCCGAAAGTTGATCGAAATCTAAGTTTAGTTTTATAACATTTTTACTGCTTTTACCTTATTAAGACGCTTCTTTGTCGGTATTATCTATTTATCTTCAACGTCACGAATTCCGAAGATAATACGAATAACTTGAAGGTATGCACAGTTAGGGAATATACGGATACGGATAACTATTTGTACGGTTTATCAAACTCACTTATCTCTTTTTAAGTCATTTTTATAGACTAAATGAGAAAGAAAAATAACCCATTTAACATCAAAACTAATATATCAGTTTGATAGTTAATGGATCCCTGCAGGAATGTTTCAACGGAACTCATGTCGCGAAGAAGTTTTCCTAGATAACTTATCGAATAACGAAACCCATGAAAATTCATCGAATATTTTAAGTGCTGACAGTTATTTCATCAATATAAGCGTCCAAATAATACGATCTAAATATAAATTAATTCAACCGTTCTTGCGTTGCGAGAAAATTGGTCAATTCCATGGCCGCAAGTGGCACAGATAAGCTGAATCCAATTTTATTTGTTCGACCAAGCCAGGAACCGGAGTGATCCCCAGGCAATCCAATAGCCAATTATTATTCTCACAAAAAGCACAGTAAATTAATGCGGTCATCTAAAGTTACTGAGGTTTAGATAAACTAACTGAAGGCAGTTCTATCGAGTCCAGTATAATATTGGCCAGTTAAATGTCACCTGAGAGATGCTCTCACTGATATGTCGTGTTTTGCGCCGCGCTGGGTAAGGAGTGGCCCGTTAGGCGGGACATATCGAGAGCAACCTCAACTGCTAACACTTTCTTACTTCTATTTAAACAATTTATTTATAATCATCATTTCATTTGTGCTGTAAAAAAATATATATACTCGTATTTAAATGCTACGAAATTCCTCAAAAGGTTTTCGAAGCTCATTATAGACAGAAAAGAGCTTTGGAGACAAAACTGTATTGGGATTTTTCTTTTCCACGTTGATTGAAAATTTTAAGCAAAATTCAGGAAATACAAGTATATAACAAATAATCTCCCGAAATATGTAATGAACCTTCACTTCCAATTATTTGGCAGCCTTAAACTCTCTTCAAGATAAGCGCGTTTGTAAAAAAAATAATAAGTCACAATGTGACCAATTTCCTCATGTACCATACTGATACATTAATAATAAAATTAGTCTACATGTTACGCTGAATTTTTAATTAAATTCATCGAATGATTTTTCTATCTAATTTTCGTGAATGTGATTGTTTATAGTATGGATATTTTCAAAAATAAGGTTTTAAAACATCACGTTGAGAATTTTATCTTCCAATATTCACTATGACTGCCCAGTGCCCACGTGCAAGATTGTTCAGTAAATTTCGCAGGATGGTAAGTTACTGCCTCATAAGCAATGCGAGCCAAAAGCTTGCTGTGCCGACCTAAAAAGCCCAGTTTCATCAAGTTTATGGAATATGCATTCCTTGAAAATCCACAGAGACAATTTGTTATAATAACGTGTCAACCGACAATATATCCATTACTACACAATAGGCAAGAGTGACGGATGGCCTCTCCGTGCTACTGGAGCTCAGGTTAATTAAGCTTAACGCCGCACATCTCAAGCAGCCAGACCCTATCAGCACGTTTCAATTTCTACGTTTAACAATCAGCACGTTTCTTTCGATTTCTATAGCTCTTTCAGTTCACTGCTATTGAAATTCGTGCTTTCTTTTCTTTCACCCATTAGAAAGAAATACCCAGACAGTAGAATTTACGGTAAATGAATGAAAATACGCCATGAGCTGCGTGCTCTATGAATCAATGACGAAAAATTAGAATGCAATTCACATCATGCGCCGGTACATGGTTTCTCAGACCGCCTGGTGCAAGCTTTCATTATCATTGATAGTTCAAATGGAAGCATCTTGAAACCAACGAATTAAGGTTCGGAGGTACGTAAGTTAGAAAACTAACATTTGTTTTAGACTTGAAATTTTCTCGTTTTCTCTATTTCTCGTTGCAGACTTTTCACCCTTGAGTTTCACGTGAAGCTCAACCCCCTCCTTAAATCTAACGAAGTCGCCATATCACATCTCTATAAAATTGTTTTCAACTGTAATGTAATCTATAAACGCTAAATCTGCCTTGAGAAACAAACTGAAAATAGTTGTTGAACTTGCCAATATCTCAAGAACTTTTATCATCGTGAACGCTACGACAAGATGTAAAAATTGAATGGAAGGCCGGCATGCAGCAGATGGCAAGACAATGGAATAAATCAATGAAATTCCTCTCATACAAACCAGTTGCGTAATTCGGGTAGCTGGCTTCATTTTTTCTTAGGAAAATTTCCCTCTCTTTCGACCTCGGCGAGTAAGGCACACGCCTACGTGATTACAGACCACAGTGTAACTCAGGCGTGGAAGAGCTACTGCAAAACCGCCTGAAGCCGTTCTAAGTTTAATGAAAAATTACCACGACGAAAGCGCGCCGAATGGCAAAAGTGTTTAAGTGCAAATTGGGTGTAAAATTGGCTGATGAACTTTTCTTAAATTCGTGCAAGCGAAATTTCGAATGATATATGGTGACCCATCAATGCATCAATAGTTTGGCAACGAATAAGGTAATCAAATGGCATCGCTCGGTTACGAGTTGATGACGAGTAAACGTGTGATTAATGTGATTATAATTATGAAAAACATGCCGATTTATGTTAACATGTGGTTGAAGAAATGACTAACTCGGAAAAAATAAGCAGGTTAATTTTAATGTAAGGATAATGAATTTAGTATGCATAGAATGAGCAGAAATGTGAAAGTGTGGATAGGGAAAAAAGTATCATAGGGCTATAATGACCAGGTCTGATCTAGGGCTAAAATGACTAGGTCTGATGTGCCAACCGAAACACATATCATTTCAAAGAAAACGCACTAGGCGCATAATTTTTTGTAATCAGCCATTCAAAACTAACCGCAGGATTAACGAAAATCCTGAACGCACGTTTTCAAATTGACATTGAATACTATCTAGTGAGAGTCTCTCTAAACTTGAGATAAAATCTTTGTATGCTGACTTCAAGTATTGAAAACCTCGACTAGTGGCTAAGAACCCAAGTTGAAGCGTGCATATGCTAAAATCTTCTGAGCATTCGTTCATCTCTGGAAGATTAATAGTGATTAATGAGTGACGTTTCAAGAAGAGTTCCGAAAACCAAATTCATATAAGGGCCACATAGGCCGAATTCTCGTTATTTTGAAGCCCAGTTATACTTCACACGTTAAGAATATTACTAGCAGATCAATAATCGTTAACTGGGGAAAAACTTGTTTGCAACGAAGTTCATCAATCAGTTGAAACGACACAGTGTGGGGTTGGTTATGTATGTCAGCTTTCATAATTTAGCTCCTCTGAGTTTCCATGTATGATGGAGAGTCGGCAATACAGCGTCCTCATGTTAGCACAAATTCAATGGTATAATACGTTTAGTCTCCACTACAACTTAACTAAAATATTCAATGTTTAAAAACTTCAACTGCCTTATCGCAAGTGCATTAGCCGATAATAGAATAGAGTTCTTTTGACCTCAGCACGAATTGCATTAAACCTGTGTAAATCCAACCGGTTCATCTAATTATCAATCGCCGCTTAGGTGAGTTCAATTCAGGGCAATACAGTACAATTTTTAACATAGAAAAATCCAGAAATGTTCAATTGCCGATTGCAGGTGCCAAAAGAAAACAGTTCTAAGTCACATTAGGAATTATTACATAGACGGGCCACACCCTAGTGTAGCGGCGTTTCCTGTAAAATAACTTTAAAGCGGGAGATGATAGTTCTTGTAGAAATTTTATGCATGCATGTGCTGGGAGATACCAATTAAGCATGCGCGTGCGCTGTCATCAAAATCCGCGCCATTCATGATTTTCTAAATTTTAAAATCTTGTTGAGGCTGTAATTACAAGCATTGACGCAGATGACATTTTTACACTCAACCATTTCAATTTTTTCCATATTTTTCTTTATCGAAGCACAAATGTATAAGTAGGAGTTGTGATCTTCTAACGAAAATGTAGTTAATTTAAACGAAAACTTGAACTCAAAATACTAAAAAAGGTTGGTTAAGCCGCAACGAGTATTGTTTAGATATTATCTTATCCAGTTGAACAAAAAACGACAGGGAGGTGATTATTTTTTTAAACTTGCTTCTTGCTATTACCATAAGCTGTGCTGTCAAGAATCCCAGCACAGGCTGCAACACGAACAACAAGAAATTTTTGCATTAGGATTATTTTTTAAGTAAGTGACCCTTGCTTGACTAGATCGACTACTGCTCCTATGTGTACGATCCGGTCCCTAGGAGTGCAGTGAACCTTAGTACGAAGCCGCTGGATCATCAGGCATAGCTGACTCTCACAGAAATGAGTGCGATGTTGTCTCAATATTGATGCGTGTTTTGCCCTTGTGCATGTGAGTCAACCTGACCCAGTTTGGCCCGTGGAAATAATTTTTCAGTACTACGTGGAGGAACTGAGTCACTATTTCGGCACTAATACTCTTGGCGTAAAGTAAGACAAAATCTTCTGTTCTAAGTAAAATTAACCTGAAGAACATGAAGCAATATATTGCATTGAACTGTAATAATTTTTTACACTGCTGGATCCTCAATATTTTAATATTAAAATCATTCGCTGAGAATATGTGAGAAAATAACTTTTTTGCGTCAGTCGAGAATATTCCAATTAATAAAATACGAATTACCTACGCGCAGCTTAACCGACAATCCTGCCGCAAATAGGCCTCCCGTTGTCAGCTTTAATTCAAATAAAATAGTCTGAATACGAATGTCAAAAATCCAAGCATAGCGCCAATCTAAATAATAATATTTATTATTAACGCCAATCAAAATAATAGTATTTATTGTTAACTGTTCGACATGAATGACTGAAAATCTATATCTCTATTCTGTTTAAATCAAAGGGCCTGAAAATTAATTCCCGGCCTTCATATCCTCATGAATGCTGGCAATGATCTGCCGCTTTGAGATGACCGCCAGGCTTACGCGAGGACTACAGAGCGGCAGAATTCTTTAAAAAACACAGACTCATTGCCCTGCGTTCGTAGAATCAATTCTATAAATCATACCAAAAATTCCCGACGTTCGGTGATGCAGGCTTATCTCTCTTTCTCGCAGATCTAATCAGGCACATGACATCCAGCATGAATTTCTTTGTGCGAATTGCGTGAAAGTTGCGCGTCTTTGCATCAGAACTTGTGCGCCTTTGAATCTCTTGGCATATCGGCTATTGTGATGCATAGCGCTAATTTAATTTAGCACTAGAAAAATTGGAAAAATAATTATGAAAAAAATTAATTTGCATACTGAGCGGCTCAAATGCCGGGAAACCCAAGCATTTGAATCAAATTGGTTTACTGTCTTTTCAGACTGTAATGTAAATTCAGAATTATTTAAACTTACAATTTATTAAGGAAAGTATCCTCAAAAAACGCAATACAACGACAGGCAAAAATTACTGGTAAACTGCAATAAACTTTAATTATGTAGCAGTATTCATGCGCGTAACATCAGCACAAAGCAAAAGCAGCAGAAACAAAATGAAGGAGCAGCAACAGCATACAGTAAGTAATGTAAGTCGCTTTATTGGGTTCCAAAAGAGTATAAGACGCGCAGCTCTATTATGGAAAATAAACGACTGTCCTCTCGATGCTGGACAAGTCGATTATTTTAAGCTTAATCTGGCGCGAGGATCAGGATCGGAGGGCAGGAATCCAACACCGCTCACAAGATCGAAATGCCAGTGGGCTAACGATGAACATTTTTAAGCCTGACAACGACGACAGCTTTGTGATCAGAATGGGAACGCTGTTTCAAAATCTTCAGCGCATATTAACTCCTTTGATTAATGATCATCCTGTGTATACGAATTAGAAATTCAAGTAATTTAAGCGGAAAACAAACAGAGAACATTTATGGAACGAAAGGCAACGGATTTAAAGGAAAATGCAATAATGCATGTCAAGCAATGAACCACCTTAGAAAATCAATTGCGAGTTCAATGCAACATTTGGAAAATCCTCAGCGCGGAAAATCACGGAAGTTGTAGGCTAATGAGGAACAGTTGTATCTGTTGTACGAATGGAAAGCACTCTATAAAATGTTATACGAGGAAAATTAATATAATTGCTGCATCCAAAATCGCTATCAAACGTTGAGATTTACCCATAAAATCTCCTTCAAGCAATCTGCATGATGACGACCTCTCACCATGACGTTAATTGATTCAAAGTTTATGGAAATTAAAGAAATGTAGCAAAAGTATCGCGCCGGGCGAGCTGTAGGACAGAGATCAAGGCCAACAAATCGGTGCTACAAATGAACTTCAGTTCAAGCTATCATGTAAATATTAGTAAATACATCATGAAAATCTTCCATTACGGCTGAGATGATCATTTTAGTGAGGTTTTCAATGTTCATTGATCGTTATTAAAATGCATGCCGTTTCAACCCCACCACGTAAAAATTTCCCTGACACTCGCAAAAAATTCGTCATTAACGTCTGTTAGCCCCAAAGCTGGGCTCAAGTATGGACCAAAACTGAAATAAACCTCTAACTAATGGCCAAGGGTGTGTGTACATTAATTGAACCTGCATACGCTTAACCTGACGAACCTGCAGCCGGTTTTGTGGTGAGTGAGATCAGAAATTAAGCAAGGATCGCATGCCTGAAAACGACATGAATACTCGGTGTGAATACCTCTCACATTTGGCAGATAAGAGTACAAGATAATACGTCTCGAGAGTCTGGACAATGAGAGCTAATGCAGTAACACTAGGAACTCGTCTATCTCATCTTATCTCTTCCAATGTGATCGTTGATTTTGATTGTATTGTGAAGTTTACTATCGCATGAAGGCTGAAAAGTGTACTGAAAGGAAGCCAAGACATGAACTCAGCGATAAAGAGTACATTATATCTAAATTACTTTAATAATAACGAGATATTTACAAAGGCACACCGCATACAAGATCAGGCACGTGATTCGTGAACATTTGTGCAGGATTAATTGCGCAACAAAACATACATACGCCACATAGTTTGATATACGAGTACCATACCAGCTGACTGGGAAAATACTTAATATCGGACTTTTGTACACTCAACGTGGCAGCACCGTCAATTATATTTATCATGCATAAATCCCACGTTGGGAGGAACTGGAGGGAACCAGTTGAGCGCTTATCTAAGTCCTTCTTGAAGGAACAATTCTACTGCGCAACCAAGTCGTTGCTGTTGTAAATCAAGTTGTTCAAGAAACGGGCGTGCCAAAGCTGAAGATAGTTTTGACCTGTTTACTGAATTGGATTACACGGCGGAACATAAGAAGTAAATGTCTTTGTATTCACGACCACAACCATCCAGCGGCGTGCTCGGAGATTTGTTTCTTTGAGTGTTGAATCACATAGAAAAGCGAATCCGAGGCGCCTCTACCTTCCACGAACGACTCAATTCTGAGGCCCGCCACGGGAAATGGTGGGATCTGAATGCAAATTTATGTTATTGAAATCAGATAAATGGCACCAAAAGACATGATTTTCTTGTCCCGCACGAACATTTCGACTAAATAACAGGAATTTGTAGGCTCTAATCTTGTAGAGATCGCGGTATTCCAAGCTTGTTGTGCGGTCTTTTTTGCGTCGCGACAGGTCGTGGCGAGCGTAAAGATCGATAGACAACGAAATTCCATCCTTCAAGTTGTTATTTCAGAAATAGTCTTTCATTTTCTACAGTCTGGCGCGACAAAGATATTTCAATCGCCACGATGAAAACGAGAGCTTTGCAACATAAAACTTCGAGACAGCCTTCATACTATTCAACACTGATTGACTCCTGATGCTATTCAGCTCTGATACTTATCAAATAAACTACTTAAAGCGTTATATTTCAATTCTGAATTTCGCTACGGTGTACTTAACAAAAATAATATACGTTTAAAAATTACTTTTTAAAGACAACACTTCCAAAGAATCCATATTCTCCAGTCTTAGAGATGTACAATGAATTTCTCATTTAATTTTCGAATATTAAAAAATTAATTTTTCAATTTTTTTAATATATAAATTTTTTAATATATAATTTTTTTTTCAAAATTTCAAAAATATTTATTCTATTAATTGATTTATGCATTGCCTCTGGCTTCACACAAGTGTGCAAAATTTCAGATCAATTAGACAGGTAAAAGTGTGTCAAATATCAGTTATAAGATTTGTAGCTGACAAAATTATTTTTTCACGTTTTTTAATATTGAAAAAAATTTAATTTTTAAAAACATTTATTTTGACATTTGATTCATGCATTGTCTTCAACTTTACACAAGTGTGCAAAATTTCAGATCGATAGGATAAGTAGAAGTGTATTAATTTCGATTACAAGATTTGTAGCAGACAGACAAACAAACAGACAAGAAGTGAAGTTAAAGAGAAGTGTCGTAAAAAGAGAATACCATTGGACAAGATACGTTGCATATAAGGATTGACTGCATCATTGGTATGAAATAATAAGTCAAGTTTGTCCGCTGGTATATGCCATAAGCAACGAGTCGTAAATCTCTTGCCAAAGCGACGCGATTGAAGTATGTGATTTGGTGAGGAGAAAAACAGCCTACAGGATCTAAGTGTGTGCGGTCCACTCTCCACTCGCATGGGCTCAATTACCGACGTACAAGCGGGAAAGTCAGCTCGAGAATTTCTAATTTAAGACTAAATTTTGCGAAGGTACCAAACAGGCTCTTAATGCGAAGGAAATTGTGCGTCTTCGGTTTAAGAAACTCGAGGGGTCAACTGCGCTTGATTGTATCAGCAAGAATACCTCGGGGTCATACCGATATCGCCGATGCTGCAAAATATACTAAAAATTTCAAATGAATCAGAAAAATGCTTGCAGAGTAAGTAAGATTTTACAAAATGATCGCATAGGGATGAAAAAATCCTAATTTTAAACTTTTGCATATGAATAATTTTGCAGTGTAAAATTAGAAAATGCATTAAAGTTAAACAATTTGTAGAGCACCTATATATGAGTTATGATGCATTAAACTGATAAAAATACGAAATGAGCTGTGTCTATGTACTATTTTCTGGGCAAGTTTTTAAACAATGAATGATTTTCGCCGCCTAATTCGAAGAACTTTCTCAACTTAATTGGAAATACAAGCAAATACGTGTCGTGTCGCGCTATTCCCATCTTGATAGTGAATAAAGTAGGTTAGGTTAGGTTAAAGTCAAACTGCGTTGTCTTTTCTTTAATTCTATTTTAACCCAAATACTGATTTAGTATGTAGTACCGAAGAAGGTTGGGGTCCCAGCTAGCAACACGTGACATCCCAGGACTGTGGAAGTCTGGGAATTGTTGGCATAGCTTGAGTGGCAATATTTCATCCGCAGTTCAGGGGAAACTCGCCCAATTAGGTGGCGAGATGAGCAGAGCTTCGTTACATTCCAGCACAAGCGAAATAAAGACGATCACTCAACCGTTGCATGCTGCGCTCGAGTAATTTGATCGAACGTCAACGAAGGGGTAATTTAAGTACGAGTTTTCAAGGTCATTCTAAATGATGGACCTAATTTAATAAATTCGTATTTATTTAATTATAAATTCAAAATGAATAGTTCATACACCATTGGGAAGAGAAAGATTCAATTTTGTTCAACACGGAATTGGGCGACGGCGGCGGTAGTTGCAGAAACAGCGTAGCTACAGAAACTACCAGCGTTGGATAGGACGCATAAGAAATGAAGATCTTGCTCTACACTTCTGGCTACCGAGATCACTGATCTCACCCCATGTGACTATTTCTTATGGAGTTACGTCAAGGAAGCTGTTGTCCCGCCTCTACCAGCAACTCTGGTTGATCTGAAGAACCTTATCACTGCTACGGCGCACTCGGTGACAGGAGATATTATTTCTCGTGTGTGGGACGAGTTTGATGACCGTTTAGATGTTAGCCGTGCAGAACAATGGGGACGTATTGAACATTTATAAATATGTAAATAAAAATGTTTATTTTTTTTCTTTACAGTGGTGTTTGAATTGTCCATTTTGGACTCATACTTGAATAAATACAAATTTATTAGATGTTGTCCAGCATTTAGAATAACCAGCTGTAGTTTGAAGAAAAATTCCTGTAGTATTCGACCCTAAAGTCGCCAGAAATTTTCAAAAGATTTAAAAGATATCGCCCTAATTCATTTTCCTCGAGCTCGAATTTTACTCCTCAACGCAAATTTTGTTGCCCTTTGACGCCATCCACGAATTTTTAGTTAAAGCCCGGCAACCGAACTGCAGTCGGGCAGCGGGCGTATAAATAGAAATGCCCTAAAGGTGACGCCGGGGCAACAACCTCTCAAGCAGCTGCAGTACATGGCTGCTATAACTGCTGCTACTGCGCCATTAATAAAGTCGCTGCAGAATATAACTGCCAAATTTGCTGCTACTGCATCATACATAAAAAAGAACAGGGTTCGGTTAAAAATAAACGGCCGTCGCACCAACATCCAGCCCTCAAATCATGTATTCTATCGTCCTTAAAGAGAAGACTGCCATCAATCAATCAACTTTGGAAATGAAAATTTTATGAGCGTGTTTATGACGAAAAGAAGTAACCCGTAACAAAATATAAGTATTGATTACTACAAAAACTCGGTTTTACACTTAATTTGGTTCGATTGGTTATTGATTTTTGAGGTCGATTGTCAGCCAAACGACCCCATTTCTCCAATGAGCTGGAAATATTAAATATTTCTTACATTCTAGCTCGTGAGGTTGCTGCTGAATGCTGCATGCAGTTCGGTTGGCTTCACATACTTCGAATCGACAGGAATTTCGTTCAGGAATAAGCTGTGTCATGGGGTATCAAGAAAAGTCTATAGGCTGGGCAAACTCAGCTATAGTTTCATTGCACACACCACGAACACCCGATATTTATTTATCTTTATTTCCAGCGGAGGGGAAATACAGACAAATACGAGTAAATGTGTGGACGAGTAGATCTCAGAGACTATTGAAGCATAAATCGTAAATTCATTTATAGACTTGAAACAAAAGAGTGCACACGAGTCATTTAATTTGTTAAAACATCATTATATGAATATCACAAGAAGATCTTCTTTCGCTAATTGGTCTTAAAAAGAGGAAAGAAAAATAATTATGTTCGTGCCAATTAGTTCATCAAGCACAACAGAAAAAATAAAAAATATGTCTTTAGAATAAATTATCTATAAACTTAGTCGAGGTTGCCATGAGAGTTGAAGATAAGAAGATGAAGAAATTTCGGAAACAAGAACGCACAAGAATTATTTCTGTGGCACTGGTTCAATATATTTAACTGCAATTAAATAATATTTTGGCACGATGAGAATGATTATATTCATTAATGATGCTAACATAAAATCCCTTGTAATGCCAGTCACGCCACATTGAACGGCCAAAGGCGGTAAGTTCTAAGTTGGCAAATGCATTATAGCTCTACCGCCTCTACGCCCTAGTCAAACATGGGCCGAGCATCTGGCTAGAAGAGCATGGAAGCCATGAAGAATCTTCACCGCTCATTTTGATTACAGTCACATACCTGAAGCAATGCCATTAAGCGTATTTTAACTCGAATAAACCTTAAAGGGCCTCTCAGTTTACAAAATTTTACCGTTGCAGCGAAGAAACTGATGAAAGTTTGTTGAAGCTTCACATACTACATAAGAGTTAAGGAATATTAAACGACATAATTTGATTAAATGGATTTTTATGTGTCCTTGTCTAAAAAATTTGTAATCATTTAGTAAAATATAATTTATTTATTATAAATTATTTTAATAACTTTCACGTAAAATTGGACTTGATAAATCACATGATGAGGGTTTCCCCTTTGAAATTACTCACATAGTCCGTGAAGGAAAATGCAGTAAATTTTGCGCATCTTGCCAACTGTCTCTAACATTATTTATAACGTTAGATCGATCCTAAATCCATGAAAGATGTATTCCAGCACATAATAGTGCATGAGTAAACTGCCTATAGCTATAAAAGTGGCCAGCGGAGCCTCGTATTTTTCGCTACGGATAACGGGGATTATCAACAGAAGCGCGGAGCATGGAGGGTTCGATGGACCTGCAAGTCAGAGGTGCATTAATGATCTGGCGTAAGTCACAAGTCAGCGGATGTCCACAAAATGAAATCAATATGATAGACTTGACTTTATGAGAGGGTAAACAACGATGACGATGAAGTAAAAGTACATCATCGGCGAAAACGAGGATTTTAAACATGACATTTTTTAAACGGTAAAGGCAGAAAATACATTGATATCAGAGCGCATATGAAATGTATAAATAATGAGGCCGTTTCATTGACGTGGTCTGCAGTATGTTACACCTTACTGTTATTTTTTTAGTGATGATCATTAATATCAACACATTTACAAAAAAAAAGTAATAAATATAATCAAACAACTTGCAACCGCTTAACCGCTTGTCGGATTGCAGACACAACTTTACCGACACACGGTATGATTATAAAGAAACATTCTCCATCCTGGCCAGCGTCAATATTCACAAAAAAATGCGCTAAAAGGCCGTCCATAAATCATGTGTCTAATAATTGGAGTCGCCACCAAATCGGGCTGAAGCGATAAAAAAATATAGAAATAAAATACTCAGCAAAACTGCCGGCTCCAAGTGGATTCAAAAGAGCCGTAAGGATTTTGGGGCGTGATTAAGGATTTGCGTAAGGATTCATCCTTAAACATAAAAATGTAATTCTGAATGTACACACCCTACTTAATTTTTTTCGTATTCTACTCATCTTCACATGCGTAGCTAAAAACGCATATTCTTTTTTTGGGTTGCACCTAAGCAAAAACAAGCTTTCGTAAACTTAACACAAGCAAACTGGAGTTCAGCTGGAGATTTGATCAGCAAACTGTGATTAACGCAGACACTGACGGCATTGACTGCAGAACAGCCGCTGCTACCGAGGCATTAATCCTTCGAAAGGCTCGACGAATTTAGCGATTTGCTTGCGTAAATTCTTTCAGAAATGAGAATGATCGAAACGCAGTACATTTTTAGGCTCAATATAGTTCAGCAGCGGATAGATTAATATATAGATTAGGATAAAGCAGATCGGTTGTGGAAGTGGTACTGAAAAATATGTATAACTAGGATTTAATTATAGAAGTGAAGGCCTTAAGTCGCACGAATTAGTAAACGAATAAAAAAACTTTCTCGGTAAGTATTTGTTATTTGCAAATATATGAAAGAACTTTCAGAAGAGACTCTAAAACGGAGCTAATATGAATTTTTTTCTCAATACAAATCTCATCAAAAAAGAAAAAGTCGCATCGTTTCGCGGTCGAATTTTTCTGTCTAAAATCGCAGCAGCGGTCACTTTTTTCTGCTGTTGAGTTACCTATTAGAGAACGTGGGACATGGGCACAAATTTTTCATTTAAAATAGAATCTGAGGAAAGTGGCCCAGGATACTCCATGGCTTTTCTCAGACAAGTGCAGTGTGATGTCAAGTGCAAAAAAATTAGGCAAAAGACTTAACAATTCGTTACATGAGACGATGCACAATGTTAGCATTACCCTTCGCTCAGATGAATGTATGAAATAACTTTGGATAGAACCTAGACCTTCTGTCCCATGAAAGGCAAAAACGTGAAAGAATGAAATCGTTAACTATGGACATTAGTTTTACGGTATTTATCTAAGTGACTGGTTCTCATAAGCTGCGAACACTAACAGAGCTTTGAGTTACATTCAGCGAGGTTGTGCTAGTGAAAGAATATAGCGGAACCGCACGAGAAACGGGTTCATAAGAAATTTTATTCGGTTTGAGCCTCCTTCCTCGAAGAAGTCGAGTAGGATCGTCATAAACTATCAGTCGATGAGGCATAAAAGCCGAAACGCATAATTAGAGGTCGATCCTTCTGAGGATTCATGTCCGTTCGACTTGGTTAAGCAGGTCGTGAGGAATTCCAACTTAATTGGGATGCGAGGAAACCGACCTCGCGTCACGGACAATTACAACATCAAACTGACGACCTGCCATCAGCGTTATGATTGCTATCTGTCAGGAAAAGAACAAGTGTCAAGTTCCTATGGCCTGAAGTATAGGAACAAAATTCACGAGGTTACTTTTACGGTCGTGACGAAGAGGCCTCCCAACGCAAAGAAGATGACCGTGCAGGTCCCTGTTATATGACAACCCCTTTTCTTTTAGGTCCGGGTAACAATTCAATAACTTTTGCACGGCCCGCACTGCTGATTATTTCAAACCATTGAAAGTTCGTCGGACCAATTTGAAGCAGAACCTTTTCATTGAATAATGTTCCTCAAAGTTGTTTTTCACCCATTTGTAAGAGAGCCCGTTTCTTGAACCGACCAGGCCACAATTTAGGGTCGGGTTCATAGTTTTGATCTTGCAAGTCATTCGATGTCAAAGTTTCTCCAAAGAAACTCTATTGGGAAGTCAGGGAAGAAAATCTCACCCGAACAAAGAGTACGAGACGTGATTTTTACGGAGATTAAGTAGCCATTAGATCAGCGACAGGATGCGTCGCTGGCGTTGTTTAGAGTCACGCATTCGGCAAGTCTATTGACTTACTATATAAGAGTTATTCTTCAATGTCAGTAAGCCTGAAATTTTGTAAATTATTTTGGCTCATTTTCTTCAATCTGTACGAGAAAAAATGCCAAGATAAAATTGTATTTTTTTTCCTTTATGCTACATTTTATTTTGATTTTTCAGTTTGAAAAGAAATGCTTAATATATTCAGTTGGATTAATTTTTTTAACATCGTAGTCAGAGAAACAGAAAAGGGATAAATGAAAAATTCAGCGTTTACTTTAGTTATGGCTAGCCATTTTGAACAAAACTTGTACATCTTTGATGAAACTTTTATGTTAAAATAGTAACATTTAGAAAAAATCCGCATCATAGAAGAATGCGCAGCAAAATTATACTGCATATATTTGGAAATTTAATTCTTCGAATAAGTGAAGAAAAAATTCAACTATTCAAGAGATGCTAATAAGGTCAGTTAAACTGAATATAATTGTCATAAATTACTGATTCGAAATCGTTTTTGGAGACTGCAATGCTTATGAAGAAACAATCTAGCGTTTATGAAGAAACAAACCAGCTTTTTTTAGAGAAAAATTTCTCCAAATTTTTTTAAAAACCATGTCAGCTTCCAATCTATTTCTTTGATTTAGAGCAGAGAATAGTCTCGAGCACAATATAAAACGTGGCGACAAAACTGAAGAAGCATTTGACATTGACCATAATGCATTTGTTACAGAACGAATAAAAAACTCCGTCCACACTTCGACAGATATTATTGGCATCAATGCTGATAATTATACGCTGACGTGACGACAAGAACTGGTTAACTTAATTTGATTTACTTGTATGAAAAATTTGTTTAACCATTCAATGAATAATGTTGAGCTGAATTCTAACGAAGTGGCCACAACAAATTTATCGAAGACCAACCTAAACTTTAGCAGTCATCTTAAAATCAGTTTCGAGTCTCATGAATGATTAAAAATTATTAGAAATAATATAGGAAGATATTTAAACATGTATTAGGCATTTAAACCGTAGATTTAGGGCAACCAATGAAGCCTGAGGCTGCATTTTTTACCGCACGATCGACACCTTCATATTGCACTGCCATCACATCGCACCGCCATCACATCGCACCGCCATCACATTGCACCGCCATCACATCGCACCGCCATCACATCGCACCGCCATCACATCGCACCGCCATCACATCGCACCGCCATCACATCGCACCGCCATCACATCGCACCGCCAGTACATCGCACCGCCATCACATCGCACCGCCAGTACATCGCACCGCCATCACATCGCACCGCCATCACATCGCACCGCCATCACGCAACTGTCATCCACTAGTAATTTGCGCAAGAAACCCGCAGTTGTTTTATAGTATAATAAACTAAGCAATTTTATAACTGTTCTTCACACAAGGTGACTTTGTACAGCTTTGCTATACGGAATATATATTTATAGTGCTTCGTAATTAATAATAATAATTTTTAATGCTTCAACACTAGCTCGGGAAGAAATTTACAACGTTTCTTCACTGTAAATAATTTTTTAATACTTCATCGCCGGATAAAATTTCGCAATGCGTTGCCTCGCTGTAGCTCAAGTAAGTATTAACAAAATATCCAATATTTCTCGTTGAAGTCAATTTTAGTCGTATCAGCAGAAGGGGTAAATTGTTAAGATCAGCAAGACTGGAGCAGTGAGTTACGGGTTCGAGCCTTAGCTAATCTGTGGAAATTCTGATCGAAATCGGCGATGATGCCTGATAGATAAGACAGACCCGATTGTCTCAATCTTTAACGCTCTTCAACTGACTTCATCTTATATTTTAAGCGATAAAATATAATTCTCAATTAAATTTAAACACGACTTTTGTATGAAGCCAAGTTCATTAACAATAAATGAACGGGTTCTCGTCATGAAAGATTGATTCACTGAAGTTTTTTATTTCTCGATGCCAGTATCCTGTTAAATTGCTTCAAATTAAAATCGTAACTCAAGATGCGGGGAGGTCACATTGCAGTTCTTTGTTTATATATTTTTCGTTTGCGGTCTCTTACGGTTAACGATGGCCCTAAGGAGAAATTTCCCTGCCACAAATTCCAGAAGAAACCCACGCCGTTAAATTGGCTGGATCTGGCATCAAGAATTAAAATATGAAGCCAATAGTGCGGTAAGAAAAGCAAAATGCCACCTGTCATTCTATGCATTAATTCATTTCGTGTCATCTGTCATTGGCAGTTTACTTGTCTACCAGTAAAAAATAATCTAGAAGCATTCCCCGATGTGAACTCTTAAAAATTTATGTTTGTGCTTAAAATGAAATCAATAGATACAGATTCCCCTCCTTGATAAAATCCCGTAAACGGATAATGATACAAAATCAACAGTAGACTTACATGCGGGTGTTCACTGCATTGCTCGAGCAAGATATATAATTTATTGCTCGAGTTGAAGATTCAGAAATCCCGCTATCGAATCGCCTCTTTCTCTTTCATTATATTCTTATAACCAGGAAAGGTTAAGTAAAGAAAATCTGTACAAAAGCTCAATTTAAAAACACTATTCGACTCTGGCCAACAAATTGAGAAAATTTACATTTTTATACTTATTAAATTTTACTATATAGATCCAACCCCAAATTTGCAGTCACTCATGATTCCACCACTTAATATCATATTTAACATTAGATAATATTCCAACGTGATAGGCTAGGAGGTACGCGCTTCAACAGACACTATATATTCCCAGCGCCAAGCTTAAAAACTCACAAACAAATACGCAAACAAAAAATTGATATATATATCAAAAAAAATCTACAGATTACCTAATTAAGTTCAAACTGTAAAGACATCGACAGCATGAATCAGACACGAGTAAAAACAAAGCTGAATTGAAAGCGGCACAATATGTGAACCAGATCATCAACTGAAATGAAAAAAATCAATTAGCAAATCAGATTTTTTTCTCCACACCTATTCCCCAGTGTTGAAAAACAGCGAGTTTATTTGATGCTTTGAATTAGCGCGCCACCGTTAAACATAAAATTCAAATATTAACGCAGTCATTGCTCCAGTTGCTGCGCATTCCAGAAACCCATTGTATTATTCAGCGCAAACACATTCTTTAAGATTCTTAACCTCTTAGAATAGAATAGAAGTGTCGGCATTGAAGAAATAGGCCCATGGCCTGTTGCCGATTCTTGAACTTTTCGTGCTTCAGAAATCGACGGTCAACAACCCTTGCTGTCTTTTGTTGGAGTACGAATATTTTCAGGGACTTAACCTTGATATTGACATTGTCCTTGCCAGCCGCTTGGATTGATAAGGATTACGCACAACCTTGACACCCTGGAAAGCGCATTCCTGTTAGGGTTGGTGCTCACCCCTATAGGTGAGTGGCCCCTGGTGTACACAAGGCATCACATGTGCCCGTTACCTCGTCCCGTTTAGGAAGCTCTTGCCGCATTTGGTGAGCGGGTCCTTGGATTCAGCTTCGGGTTCATCGTCTTTTAATGCTTTGACATAAATCTTCTTGTGTAAATCTTGTGTAAATCCTGCCTCCCATTACCTAAATTTCTCCCATATGACTTCTCAAGATGCATTGTGCTTTTTACTGAGATTTTAAAATCAAGGAAACCGGCAAGTATTTTCATTAAATCTTCACTGAAAACGTTTTCATTGAAGATATGGTGAATTTACATTTTTACATTTATTTTATTTCATTTTTACATTTACATTTATTTTTTCATTGCTTTTAAATTCTAAGTGAACTTACGATTTGGGCAGGCTGACGACAGAAGCACTGATAAATTAAAATAATGTCAGAATCCACGAACTCACGATAAAATTGAGTTCATTTAAATTAGTTACTAAGAAACCCGAGCGCGTACTACCTCTACTTGAGAATCGCCATATTCTAAAAAAATAAATACGATTTCTTATTAAATGGATCTGGCAAACATTGATTACTTGGTCAAGATGACAGGATAAATTGAACGAAAACTTACCTTTTTGTGATGAAGTTCCGATTCCTGAATAAATAGAGTCTTCCAACCGAACAAGATTCAGAGATTGACCGACGCACTAACTAATGAAGCTACTTCAAAGAACTGTGAGTACTCAACATTAATGTTAGTTTAAATGGCGTCGGTGCGTCCACGCGTGCACGTCACACCAATGATAATACTCGACGTAACCGACCCTGGGAGCTCCAGAACCGACGTTGAAGATGCGTACGCCGCGCCGGTTCAGCTAACTCTGAGCGCCTCGTCGTCCTGAAGAAACCAGTGCAACTTGGCCCGTGCCCGCCGTACTCCTCCTGCTTGGCCGGCCAATGCGCTGCCCTGCACAGCCGCAAGCAGGGCTGCTGCTCCCAGCTTGACCCGATTGTCCTTTACGACATTTCCCCGTGTTTCACGTGCCTCTTCTTCCACCGAGCAACTTTCAGATGAAAAAACTGGCGGGGCACTGATTTTATCTAGAATATGTAATTTTGTTTATCATTTATATTATTTTAGCAAACCTTCTAAATCTATCATAGTACAGATTATCGCGTAATATTTTAAGAAACCGAATTAGTTGCGACTGAACAAAAAAATATGAGCAAATCCAACAATCCAAAAAGCTACAGTCCTTCACATTATATTCGTTATCTCTGGCATTCAGCCTCAAGTCCATTAATGCTTCATTTAGAGAGGCTCCATAACTGTTGAAATTTCGAGCGGCTGTCCTAACAATGCAGCTCAAATTACCAGCCGTCAAGAAAAAGAAGTTGTTGACCGGCCATTCTGAACGCTGGACCGCATCAGAACAGGTCCGGCCGGCGGCTTGGTACTGTTCCTGTAACTGTACCCCATATGTTGGAGGGCCGCATGCAGTCCTCGTTCTGTGATGTGGTGCTCGCTGAAATCCCCTGCTGTGATATCTCGAGTGTAACTTATGACCAACGACATGGAGTGATCTGGCCACTGCGAGAAGCATCTCTACTTATCAAGGGCCGACCTGCAAGACGTCTTGCAAAGTGCCGAAAAAATGAAATAATTTGAAAAAAGGGTTGCAAATGTTCTATGTTTTCTATGTGTACGGGACCAAACAAATGATAAAAACAATTCTTTTCATTTGTTAATTTGAATATCGAAGATTGAACATAACAAATATACAAATTAATGTAATTCCGAACCAAGTTAAATCATTGAAGCTGAGGTTGAAGATGACTCTGATGTTTTTCGGCTCGAGAATTACCTACCTCACTTGATTAATGAAATTTCGCTTACATACTGAACCTAATAATCATTCATATATCTCAAAACTTTTTAGCTACTCCGTTAAAATGATGAATTCAAATAATAGGATTTAACTGATGATTATATCGCTAGAAATGTTTATTCGGCACTGAATAAATTTCAAGACCCCAGGATTAAATCTTGCGTGGTGCTTTCGGGCCTTCATTCTTGGTTCTCGTATTTCATAAGCTCGGGCCGTATGACGCTCAAGAAAAGTAAAGGACCACGATGTACTAAGAGAAATAAAATCTCCTTGTAATTTTGACTCCATTCACTGCTACAATGCCCATGCAAATAGCGAGACACCATCTAGTTAATTAGTAATCCCTGCATTGTACTGCACCATGGAGATGGGTACCGCACACCTATGATGGGTATACCAGGTCAAACATGAATTTGTTTTTCCTCATACAAGCCTTTGGGCCAAATTATCAAATCACGATTAATGTTTTTCTGATAAATTGTAACCGTAACTTTTATAAATTACAAAATCTCAAAAGTTTATTGCACTAAACATTTCGATGTCATGCAGAGTAGCGCGACATTCTGGATGGAGCATTGAGGGGAGGCTGTCCATCATGACACGTCCTTGCCTAATTACAGGGACTTCGTTCACCTTTGAAGATCTTCTTTGTGAGGAATAAATTCAAATGATCTAAGATTCAACGCGCGTCAAAATGAGGTCGGTCTGTAGCACTCTACGGCACCACTTGATTATTTTAATTAATTCTCAAGATGTCCAGAGTCTCGAGCAGGATTTTTTTTTTTTTCAATGAAACGTATGTCTACATAATCATCTCACTACTTATATCTCTTCAAGAACGAAAACGAAGAAACAGCGTTGAAATTTGTCTGAATTTTTTTGTGACGTACATCAGCAGGCATTGGAACTTGGTACATTAATACCGGCGAAGAAAGATCGCTGCGACTTCGCGAGTAATTTCCTATAGGGGCCGTGATAAAAATTTCGATTGCGCGTCACAATTATTTTGAAAAACGATTTTCAACAGACTTAGGAAAATTGAGGAAGTAGAACCGACGATCAGAAACAGATCACAACAGATTTGTCGACAAAAGTTGAGACCACACATTTTAAGCATTGAACCTTTGAAAATACGAACAACTAACGTGTTCGATTTTTCGAGGTGACTCAAAAAATGACTCGAGATAACAAAAAAGTTCTGAAGTACATCACTGAACTAATAAATTACTCACTCAGGGCAATTCACATCTTTATCAAATGTAAGTATTTTACGGACGTGACTCATATAAGCTTTTCAAAGATGTTATCATACATGCATTCTTCATGACTGCTCGATGGTAGGTTGATGTAATGCTCACCGTATTGCTAGATGCATGTTTGATGTATCACTTACCGTATTTCTAGATGCATGCTTGATGTGTTTCTTACCGTATTGCTATATTCATGCCTGACGTAATGTTCACCGTATAGCGAAATATACGCTTGATTTACTGCTCCCGTATTGGTAGATCCATGTTTGACGTATTGCTCACCGTATTACTAGATGCATGCCTGATGTATTGATCATCGTATTACTAAATATATGCCAGATGTATAGCTCACAGTATTGCTAGATGCATTTCAACTGCAGCTCACACATCCAGCGCAGAGCGGGATGATCGCGCGATAAGCTATCAGACGACGCCGGAAACGGAGGTTACAATAGCTCTCTTGGTGTCAAGAGAGCGGCTGCTCGGTCGAGTCGGTATAAGAAATTAAAAGGCTTCCGCAGTTAATTTGTTTTTCGGTATCCAGCGAAAACGTCAAATAGACATTCTTAGAATTTCTATTATTTATTTATTTTTTTTTTAATTTCAATTGTAATGAATTTCTGAATACGAACTTTGTTCATGAAAGCAAAATTCGTGCTGCGCGCGATTGGTTCTGCCATTACTTCGGTTAAACTTCTATCATAACATGACTTAAGCCAATCTTGACTTGAGTGATAACTTCAATCGAGTTATAAGTTAAACACAATACTCAACAAAATAGAGAATATGAGTTACTTAAGATTAGGACATGTGGCTGTGAAATTGTGTTCCTTTCTCACGAAAAGTTACTCGGGAACGCTTACTTAGGCACTTCAATATTCGCGGATGATATAAGCGCACGTACCCATTATCTTCTTAACGCCGAGATAAAACTCACATCTTATTGCAGCATATCAAAATTTGAATTTAAAGATAGTGATTGCTGCATTTATCGTGTCCCAAATTGATCGATAGTGTAATACAGAGCGAAATTTTCGATTTTCTAGCCACATCTGAAGCAACATAACGTTTTCTATTCTGGCCCCTTGGGGAATTCTCGGGTAGACTAATGCGAACTTGGCTATCCTTGAACTACAGGAAACTTTCCATGGTAGTTTCCAGGAGATATTACGTGCGCTGCGGTTATGCCCCCTCCGTAGTATGCATTTACAAATTAGAAAAAGAATATTGTGTATTAACGCACATTATTTCTTAGATGGGAGGCGATTTGAACCGACAATTTTATGTCAAGATTCTTCATGAACTCAAATTTCAACAGATCACGAAATATTGCGAAAAAGAATCTGTAATCAGAATTGAAGCACGCCAGATCCGACGACAAGCATAAGGGCCGTGAAAAAATTTCCCCTCTACCTGAGTAGAAAATGAATAGACAATTGCCATCATGGAAACCAAAGGAGAAAACAATGATTGCCTCCGATTTTTCGTATTCGACATATTTGCGATATCGGTCAACTTAAACTCATCGGGAAACAAGCAACGCTATATTGCCCAATGTGTAGTGAAATGTGAACTTGGGAAACCGTTTCTTAATATAAACGGTCAATATCCGTTAGAGGTTAGAGCGTACGAAGCATCCGGCAAGTAGAGCGCGCGTGTAAAAGTAGAACTCTTCCGGTAATCGAGCAGTGGAAGTTAGCATTTGGCTCACTGACCAACTTCTTGACCGAATATCCTGATGGGAAATAGCTGAAGCAATGATTATCGTAGACGTCAATCCAGACACGCTGTAGGTGTAGTAGGACAACGGCAGTAAGCGTTTCTTGAAGGTCATTCACCTCCCTAGATGCATAAAATTTTTGATTGGAATTGAGAGAGCGGCCAGACCTTTAGATCTGCCATCCATGCAAAATAAATTAATCTATTCAAGACGAAGAATCAAATAAAAAGGACCATTTTTAATCATTCATCAAAATCTTGAGTGGAAAATATGGATCCTACTGCAATCCCTTACAATATAGTCGAAACTAGTGTTCAGCATTTAAAATAGCTGAGCAACTTCATGAACTCCAAAACGTTAAATGACCCTCCTAGTCTGTATTTTCCAGGTTTTAGAATTTTTTGAACTTGCTGAATAAAATTGAATTGATCTCAAATGATTTAAAATATTGAATCAAACTTCATTATGAACCTTCCACGATTTATTTACCTACAAGGATTACCAACAATCAAATTCATAAAGATTACCTACAATCAAATTGTACGTAATCTTTACCCTCTAATTTTTGTATTGCAACTCAATAATACAGATAAGTGTATTAACGGTATCTTATCTAATTCAAATTCAACTTCTTTCAGATGGAATAACTACTATTTTCATAGTATGCGGCATGTGGAACAGCCTCCCTGATAGCATCGTGGACGCTCCGAGTATGAACGCCTCCAAGAACACACTAGACGAAGCTATGCAGGTGCAGATGCTCAGTCTTGAATTGCCTAGCACCTTAAGAGCCTTGCAATAAGTCCAGCAGCTATACCAATCAATCGTCAGTTATGGAAAGTTCAGGTTCAAAAGGCCGGATCCCTTTTGGAATCAAGTCACGAAAAGTACAAGAATCGGCAACAGGCCATGGGCCTATTTCTTCAGTGCCGAGACTTCTATTCTATTCTATATTTGATTCTAAAGACCTTGAAGTCCGCTCTAACCTTTTATTTTTTGATACAATTTTAGAAACCGACGCCTCTTTTGCCAAATGAAAATACAACGAATTCAATGTATATCAGTGGAAGAAGGCTGGGAGCCACTTATGAGCTATTGCGCTCCATTCTCCATGAAAATATTCTGCATTAAATTAAAACTGCACAGGAATTACGAACTGTATTAATTTAGAATTCATGAACATTTACGAGCGATACAAATGACATGGCCCCAACAGGAGCCTCACGTCTCACCAGAAGCATCAAGAGTCAACCAAAGCGCACCAGGCTTCATCAGAAGTAGTGGCGCCCCACCATGCAGAGACAATGCGGTCCACCATGCAGAGACAATGCGGTCCACCATGCAGAGACAATGCGGTCCACCATGCAGAGACAATGCGGTCCACCATGCAGGGACAATGCAGTCCACCATGCAGGGACAATGCGGTCCACCATGCAGAGACAATACAGTCCACCATGCAGGGACAATGCGGCCCCACCATGCAGGGACAATGCGGTCCACCATGCAGGGACAATGCGGTCCACCATGCAGGGACAATGCGGCCCACCATGCAGAGACAACGCGGCCCCACCATGCAGGGACAATGCGGCCCCACCATGCAGGGACAATGCGGCCCACCATGCAGGGACAATGCGGTCCACCATGCAGGGACAATGCGGTCCACCATGCAGGGACAATGCGGTCCACCATGCAGAGACAACGCGGCCCCACCATGCAGGGACCATGCGGCCCACCATGCAGGGACAATGCGGCCCCACCAGAAGCACTGAGGCCGCGTCAGGAGAGCCTAGCTGTTGTCCTGACTTGACCCCTGCTGCAGCACCAGTTCCCTAACCTGTCCTGCCGCGTCTATGCACGAAATGCAGCCTGCACGATCTTCCTCCGTGCAGCACCATCTTTATTTTTTGCAGCACCATCGCTCGGTCGTTCCTCGTGCAGCATGATCGTCCCCAGTGCAGCACGAACATTCCCATGCAGCACAATATTTTTATTTGCAGCACTATATTTTACTTTGCAACACGATCGTTTTGCAGTGCAAAAAGATCTTGCAACGTACAGTACGACATTCTTTTTGTAGCAAAATTTACCGCATGCATCACGATATTGAACAGTGCAGCACGATTTCTTTCGGAGAGCACGATCTTTCCTGGTGTAGCAGCAAGCATCGAACACCGCACAGCACAAAATCCCCTCGTGCAGCACGACCTTCTCGCGTGCTCCACGATATTCTCCAGTGCAGCACGATTTTGCCAATGGAGCACAATCTTCTGCAGCGCAGCACGTTATTTTTCCGTGCTGAATAATTTTTCCCATGCAGCACGATATTCTCCAGTGCAGCACGATCTTCTCCCGAGCAACACGATTGTCCCCATGCAGCATGATCTACTTCAGTGCAGCTCTGCCGTCCACAGAATAACTTTTCCAAACATATTCGTGGCATTCGTAAGCACTACTAAGCTTGAAACTTATAACCTGCTGCGCTTTACTTAACATCCTTGTCCTGGTTTGGCCGGTCTTGCCTGTGAAAGGTCAAATGCTTGAGTCCCTGCCGCACTGAACGCCTTGTGAGAGTGGGAGCTTCAGCTGCACGCTCCTCATTCTCTTCTTAGTTTGCGACATCCATAACTTTGATGAATATTACATAACATTATACATAATGGTTCAATATTTAGCTGAAAATCTTAAGTTTTGTGTATTGAACTGTTAAGAAAATATTATTAGCTCCTATTGTAACATAAAATCTAGTCCAGACGCTTGACTTTGGTAGACCACATACGAACTTTCGTTATATCCATCCAACAACATTTTTTTTTATTCGGAAGAGGAATCGAGTTGGTCAAGCACAAAAAAAGAAAATTCGGTTAAATTTTTCCTGTTTATACTTCCCAACTATTGCTTGTTTCATATTGAAGGATACGAAAGATTGATCGCAATTTGGATGTGAGCAGCGAATCTCCTTCTGATGTAACATTTTCAGTGAAGTTGCGATACCGCAAAGAGATATACGTGTGTATCTGGGATACTCAACGGCGCTTCTGCAGAGCCATAAAGTGACGCCGAAAGATGAGACGCAATCGCTGCGGTTTTGAAACATTACATGGCGACATTGAAGAGATGTCGTGTGCATACCGCAATGCCTTCAGTAATCCACAAATACGAAGAAGTTATTTCATGGAATAACATCCATCAAGTACAATGACCTCGAGCAACGTAAGCAGCATTCACTTCAACGACAATTGTTATTGTAAATGTCCAAGGGATACAAACCAAGAAAGTTACAGTGAGCCTTACCAGGAGTCCTCGACTGTTGTCTGCAATGTGCCACGATGGGAAGTAGACGCCTACATTCAAACTAACTCTCAGTTTGATGGAAGTATTCGGGACGGTATGGATGAAACGTCAAACTATCCCTCTATGGGATTCGCATCGATTGATATTAGATAACTACATATGGTGAGGCTGATTGGCACCGGCATACAAGGGAAGATCTACGAAGCTCTTTACAAAAATTAGTTGGTGTGCGCAAAAGTGATAAATGATGAAGTTTAAATGAGAAAAGAAGCAGAGATGCTGGAAGCTGCGCAAGTTTCAAGATGTGTTCCTAAGTTCTACGGCATGTACAGCAACGGTCACAAGCATATCATCTTGATGGAGCTCATCCAGGGTCAGAATCTACTCAGCCTTTTGCGTAGTGCTCCTTCTCGCAAATTCGTCCACTGCATCATGCAGGAGGTGGCATACGCTCTGCTGGATTTCCACCTCTCTGGCGTCATCCACAACGATCTTAAGTTGGACAACATTATGGTAGAACCAGGAAAGTCATCCAAGGATTTTTCCGTATAGTTAATCGACTTGGGGATGTCCACCTACGAAGGAGAAATGCCGTATCCTAACGTACCGCTGAAGAGGATCAGGATGCATCCTCATTTAGACCCTGGTCTTTGTAATGGAGGTAGCTGCAGTCGATAAAGTGATCTTTACTCCTTTGGTGTCATGTTAGAACTCGTGCATCGAGTTTGTCGCTGCCCAGCTTTCAAGCGCGTCGGGCACGTATTTAAATCTCGGAGCTACAGTGCTGAATAAATTGCTAGCCTTGTTCTTTAGCTGGACGACATAAAATGTCCTCTATGTGGTCCGAAATATGTCCCGATTGAGCATCTTTTTCAACACCGGACTCCGCATTTCAGGGGAGTTATGCCCGTTCTACACAGCACGTTGTCTTTTTTCTAGAACGCGGTGACACAGCCAAGCCACTTCTATAATCCTACACCGATGTTTGAAGAGTTTGAAGAAGAAAGTTACGTCGTTTAATGTCATCGTCCACCGACTGCATCTCGCTGCTGTCACAACGCCGGCAATTTCAGTCAAAAGATCCCTCTGTATGCCAACGGATGTGAATTTCAACCTCGGCCTTACTTCGGAGTGGTGTAAAGCAGTAACTATTATTTCTGAGATATTCTAATATTTTTAAACTGAGCTGGCTTTGAAAAACCTGTCTTATCTTTTCCAACTCCTATCGTGTTGAGAGCAGCGATTTGACACAGGTTATATTTGGACGAGTAGGAAAATCTTATGAATAAAAAACGTTTGTAATTTACTGTATTAATTCGTAGATATTTCCAGTCTGTAGTAACCCCGCGTGATATTGTTTGTTCTATTATCATTTGTGTGCCGTCAATATTTTCTTTGTGCTGAAAAACTCCATTTTCTCTGATGTAATTTCTGATAAGAGTTTATTCGGATCCTATGTAATAATACTGTAATCTTATTATTTTTCACGTATATATTATTAAAATGAATTCTGAAGTTTGTACCTTAAATATGCCTAGGCAATTGAAGACCTTGTCCTGCAAATTAGTCTTTCGTTCAGTTGACCACCATAATCCTACACTCATACTCCGACATCTTTACCATTCATTGTGAACCTCAGGCCTACAATAGCTTTGCCGAGTAATGCAGAGCACAAATCTCAGTTCTGACTAAGTCAGCAGAAACCCTTCTCGGAACAACCCTAATTTTTTAAATTGACACTCGACTAGTCGAAATTACCTACAACCAGAATTGTTAAATTATATATGATCTTTTACTAGTAAGAAAGGTTTCAGTCTTGGGGTGTATGTGCCTAACTAAAAATCTATTAAATAAAATGAACCACTCAAACCTAGACTTTCCTACCCGTGGACTACATCAGCGAATTCTTCAGAAAAAATCGTGCCTGAGTTCATGAGGCGATCTTGGCTGCAGCGTTCATTTTTGTTGCTTTTGAGAGGCCAGGACAGAGCTGGAGGCGATAATGCTAATCGTCTTATCCTTGCAGAGGTCAAGGGAACCTTAGGGGAATAACCGCGCCTCTTGCAACCACGCTCTTTTGCTATCAAAATTCATGAGCTCGAATACTTAGAAAATGCTGGAAATTTTTTGTCAGTGAAGTCTTCAGTGAATGTATCCTGCCGAGTTTGATTCATATATACATGTGTATAGATTTTTCACAGTGCAGAGAACAGTTTGGAGCTCACGGGTCGTCTGGCGGCGCGACTGAAAATGAAGACAATTCAGTAAGAACCGCAAGCTATTGCTCATGTTATCTAAACCCAGCAATAAAATATGCATGGATGTTCGTTATCCTTAGAAAACAAAGATATCCTAGTTATAAAAATGGAGATTATGAGTTCACTTGCCAGCTCTTCTGTCTCAAGGGCATTTACAATTCAACAGGCAATCAAAAATTATTCAAACATTCCACTCTTCCTTAATTTTTTCAAAATTAGGATGTTTCTGTTTTCATGTTTTCTGCATGCAAAAAAAAATTGTTTAAGCATCGGAATCAGTAATGACTTTAGATAGTCGTAAAGTTTCAACGACTATCAAAGTTAGGTTGAAACGTTAGGTTTAGATTTTGCAAGAATTTTATCAAATATTCATGCGTAATTTTTTCTTGCGATCGACGCAATAATGTATTCGCTTCATTGCCGACAAATCGTTTAAAAAAGATAATAGGGAGTAAATTGTCTCGGGGACCCACATATTCCATTCAGAAATTGTAAAAAGATTGAAACCAACCGAAGTAATCGTACATAATTTATTGCTTAAGCGCAAAGATTACCGTATGTCGATACTGAGAAGCCATTTTCAAGTCCAAGTCGAATTCAGGATAAATATGGAGCTGTCAGTATAATTCTGGAGCTGTCAGGATAATTCTGAAGCCGTCAGGATGATTTCGAAATCTTCAGGATACTTCTAAAGCTGTTAGGATAATTCAGAAGCCGTCAGGATAATTCAAAAGCTGTTAAAATAATTCTGAACCCGTCAGGATAATTCTGAAGCCATCAGGATAATTCTGAAGTCGTCTGGATAATTCTGAAGCCGTCAGGATAATTCTGAAGCCGTCAGGATAATTCTAAAGCTGTTAGGGAAATTCTGAACCCGTCAGGATAATTCTGAAGTCGTCAGGATAATTCTGAAATCGTCAGGATAATTCTGAAATCGTCAGGATAATTTTGAAGCCGTCAGAATAATTCTGAAATCATCAAGATAATTCTAAAATCGTCAGGATAATTCTGAAGCTAATTCTTGAAGAAGCGGGACTGGTTTTCTGGCCGCAGGACACTGTCCGTCCCTCCTCTCTGAATTGCAACGGGACCTTCACCTGTACAAATCGAGAAAGATCCTTTATTCTCAATCGCCTACGCGGGATTACAAGTTCAGGAACAATATAATGCATAACCTAGAATCCGACGAACTCGTGTCTTTGAATTTCTTCTTGGTGACATAATAAGTTAATACCTATAATGGTAATGCAATTGTCTGTTAGTTATTGCATTCGTCTTGAGATGAAAGTTAGCTCACCTAGTAGGTGCGAATCGACTAAAAATGTTTCAGAAATCCTCATTTACATCTGTTATTAATTTGATAAGTTACTTCTCATAAGTTACTATTCACTTTATTTAAATGATCCAAATTAACTTAATACGGACATTTTTTTCATATGTTCATTTATTGAATAACTTTAAAATAGACTTGTACTGTTTAAACGTATTACCACAATCAGAATATCGAACTATTTATATGTCTCAAATCTGCAATAAAATTCGTGTTAATTCCGAAAATAATGTTCACCTAACCAGCTGGCACGCTCACCTCAGGACACGTGCGAAGATTACAGAAAAAGCCCTGTGACTTTTCCACTTCTGCATTTATATCGGATCATAAACTGCGAGTATTAATTAATAATAAATTAATATATATCTAAATTCTGTAAATGCACATTTATTATTTGATGTATATAACCTCCTCATCAAAATTCATGTGACTATTTCGATTCAACCCCTCGTCATCAACAGGATTCATCGCTGATTTTAGATCGCGGCCATTCAACCGGAACAATATATCTTTTGAATTAAACTGAATGTAAACTTTATTGTCTTCTAAAGCTTTGCGTTTCAGACTAGTTTTACAGCGTTTTAGCGGTAAGCAATGAATTTAGTGCAGTGCCACTCATGTGCCTTAAAACGTAGAGTAGCGTCCAGCCACCAATCCTGCGTAAAATCGAATGCTTGTCTTTATTCATCCTTCTTATCATTTCTAAAAATACTGTGGCATTTGAATATCCCGCTCCGATAATTTCAGGTATTACAATAAATTTTTAACGGTAGAACGAGTATAGCCTATTTACTCGTTTTCAACACACGATAATCAAAAGTATTAAAAAAAAAGATAATCAAAAGTATTTTTCTGTCACTCTCTTCATAGTAACCGCGTCCTACTTGATGATATAGATTTTAAACGAGGCGAATTTTTTTTATTATTATTATTGAACTATCAAAGAATAAACTTTTTAAATACTAATAAAACACTATAATGCTAACATATTCATTATTTCACTTTAGCTTAAGATATATGTCATATATATGAACGATCTCAACGCCGCGCCCTGCGGAAATATCAGCAGGCCCAGGCGAGCTCCTCGCTTGCCCAAGAGGATCCGGGACATCAAAAGCTCATTGAACTCCATGGCTGGTGTGGAGTATTATTTTTAACTTTCTAATTTCATTATTTCAATGATTAATTACATTGGCTTTTTGTTTTCATATCGAAAATCCGCGTCATTGATATGCATCTTTAGGGAATCATTGTTCCATCAGTCGCCTTCAAACTAGAAGTTACGTGAAGCCGAAATACTATTGGTCTTTAGCTGTTCAAAGTCCGCCGCTTTGAATGCAGGTGAGTGCCATGTATAACATAAGTCGACGCCGACACCTGAGATAACCTCTCGGTGCTAGTAAAGCACCTGCAGCAGCCGTCTTATTCGTACCGTATCTGCGATGGGCGTGGAAATGCTAACCTCTCTCTGTATTAGCAGCCTGTTTGTGTAGCATCGATATATGAGCTCTGTATTAGCAAGCTTCTCGTATATCAGCAACTTGAGCTTTGTATTAGCAGCCTGCTCGTATATCAGCAACTTGAGCTTTGTATTAGCAGCCTGCTCGTATATCAGCAACTTGAGCTTTGTATTAGCAGCCTGCTTGTATATCAGCAAACTTATTCTAGCCGCCTGATTGTAAAGCAGCCATCCGATGTACATTTATAAACGGCTTGTTTCATCCAACGGCTAATTGTGTTTCATTTTTCTCATTTTATCTAACTTAAAGGATAGCGGAGACCAAATGGCTTGCTTTTCTTCCCGTTTTCTAATCTTTTTCATTTCACAACAATCATCCTTTCATCAATGCACCACGATAATTCTTTATGGACGGAATATTGAACTGAAACTGTAAATTCAATAAATGAAATTAAGTTAATTTTTTATTGCCAACTCAATATGAATTTTTTACCAACAAATAACTTACGCGAGAAATAATTCTTCCAGACGATGTGAATTTGTTAGTCCGGATAATTACGCGCTGTCCTCGTTCTAATTCCGGCTTTCATGATCCTCTCTGAACTAATAAAGTATGAGTTGCTTTATTTATTTCTCTTTTAATGTTAATGGTTGTGAGCCCATAAAGCTTGAGTCTGAGAGGACGAGGACAACGTAATGACCGAGGCTGGTCCATGTCAGGCACGACCTACGGCCGGTCGAGAGCCAGACTTCGTAAAGGCATGATTTCGGCCGAATATTCAGCGTTGAAATATTAACAAATAAGCGAATTGTTAGCGAATTATTCTTTTTGAAATACTTTAGCAGAAAGGTTGTTACCTCATGTTGCCTTTTTGTAGAATGCCAAGTCTGGCATTTACTAGTAGCGTGGGGTTGTGGTGTGGCATGCAGCGCAAACTTCAGGCAGGATAATTATTGTTATACAGATGGAATATAATCGTATTTAGAAGTGACTAGTAGAAGTATGTCTAGGGTGACTGTGCACGCACATCTCATCGCAGCTCATCTATAGATATTCCTGAAACCTAATCAAGAATTGTACATGCGATTTTCACCGGATTAGAAAAAACAGCTACACCACCAGCGTGCCATTCCTGCGTCAATGTGAAGCGAGTACATATGTTGAAAGTTTAAGGTATTTTAAATCGTCATTTATAAGAAAATGGAAGTGTAAGATTATCCGGGAGTGTCATCATCCCTATATTTTAGTGTAGGACGTAATTCGGTTGCTAAGAACAAAGGCAGTGATTCCATTAAAAACCTTCTTTATATACCAGTATTAAGTTAGGTGTTAATTTTTACCGTTGTTAAAGTTATACTCGCGACATATTTTTCATGTGAATAGGTTACATAAATCTACGTATGCAGATATAATTCAAAATTTCTGTGGCTATTCCCTTCTTATAAAGTATTGATCAGCCACCAAATATTGAGATGCTCTCTCTCTTAACAATCTATTTACGTTGATTTTTCACGTTCTCTATAAAAATATGTTTGGAGTCAAGGAGCTGAGGGCTTGTCTCTCGTGTTATAATCATTAACTGGACTTGTGCTAAAAATATTCGAACTTGTGAACTATTCAAAAAAAGTGTACATGTTTTACATGTTTCCTTTCATTAGACGATTTGAGCACAACCAATACTTAATGCAAAGCATGGAATGAAGGATGTTACTTAGAAACCCATTCAAAAAACAATCCGGTTTGTGATTTTTGCGAGGGGCTTTCCTGTGACCGTAAATTTTCCGATTCGCCCAGACCTCAGCCATTTATATGGAACTTGCAATTGAAGCGTAAATGAAATGCGCTCGTCTCCAAATTGACTCTTGCTTCGTTTCCCAACATTACTCCGCGTCTTGGCTTCTAGAAAATTGCGTGAATACCGTAATGACAATCCGAATGCAGCCCAGAATCCCATGTATACATTACCCCGAATAGTTAATAGGTCACATAGTCCAAATAGTAACACTCTTTTTTGTATGTAGCACTGATGTGTTCTTCTGCCAGGAAAAGGGGGTCAGGAAGACCCACACATGAGCAAGAAGTGCATCGTTATCTTTTTACAACACTTCTCTTTAACTTCACTTCTTGTTTGCCTGTCTGTCTGTCTGTCTGCTACAAATCTTATAATCAAAATTTAACACACTTCTACTTATCCTATCGATCACGATAGGATAAGTAGAAATGTGTTAAATTTCGATTACAAGATTTGTAGCAGATAAAATTATTTTTTCAGTTTTTTAAAATTGAAAAAAAAGAAGTTATTTTTAAAATCTTGCATCTTGTCATTTGATTCATGCATTGTCTCCAACTTTACGCAAGTTTGCAAAATTTCAGTGAAATTTTGCAGACTTGCGTTGCGAAATTTTGCAGAATTGACAGAATAAATAATTTTGAACATTTAATTTCTTTTATGTATTAAAATAATTTAAAAATTAATTTTTTTAATATTCGAAATTAAAATTAGAAATTCATTGTACATGTTTTACATTGGAGACACTGATTTTTTTTAGAAGTGTTGTCTTTAAAAATTAATTTTAAACGTATATTTTAATTTAATGGCTCAAATTTCATCAGTTTATTATTCTAAAGGTATCTAAACCAAAAATAGCAAATAAAATGTCACCAGTATCAAAGTTGCCTTGCTAAATTCGTTAATTTGAAACCCCCAATTTATTATATATATATAATATCGATATATATATTATATATATATTTAGTCTTTACAAAATTCTTCCTCGGTATGTACAAGAGGAGCACTCCAGTTAGGTTGATCCGCTCCACCGCGCCACTAACGCTGTAACATCCAGCAGGTTGATTACGTCGTAATAAGTCTTTAATGATGTTGAGTCGACGTCTAATGATTGCTGGGACTCAATTTTAATGAATAATGATTGGCAATGTCGTTCGTAAAAATGCATTTTAACAGCGGCATAATCAAAAGAACGGAAATACTTCTGCTATAATTCTCCCGTAAAAACTTCACGCTAACAAATAATAGGCAGGCAATGGTGATGTTATTCGCTGTTTTCCTGCGTGATTTTATTCCATGAACACTTGACACGATAGGAAATTATTGTCTAACACTTTATGATTAAAAATATTTAGCTATTTTCTTGTTTCTAGCAAATTTTGATACCCACTAATACTAGTGCTGGATGTGCACTTCCACGCTTTATAAATAGCATAACATGGAAACGGAAAGCTTAAAATAATGACGTCGTTAAAAATTATAAAAAAATTCATCGATATTGTGGTGAGAAGTGAGGTGCTATAGACATTTAATTATATGTAAAATGAAAGTTCAATTCAAATTAATGTCCATTCAATGCAATAATTGAAGTTATCGTGACCCAAAATGAAATCAGTGCAAAAAAAACAGTCACCCTTTCAGAAATAAAAACAATTTTCAGATTTTTTTCAGACCCGTGTAATCAAAGTTAAACTTAGAAGAAAAGCAGACTGTGTTACCAGTTTTTCCCGGTGCATTTTTGCGGTCGTTACTGAGTGACGGATAAATGATCGTTATACGTGTACGTTTTTATGTGACGAATAGTTGATTGATTGGCGAATAGTTGACGAATAATAATTATTTATCGATTGCGGTGAATAATTGATCGTTTGCAGGAGGCAAGTAGTCGATCGTATATATATAGCGACTAACTAATCTTGTGCACGAGGCGAATAAATGATCACTCGCACGTGGCGAATAATTGATCGTATGTGAATGGCGAATAATTAATCGTGTGCATGTGGCCGAATAGGTGATCGCTCAGACGTGGCGCATAAGTGATCGCTTCCTCGTGGCGAATAATTAATCATCGTATGTGAACTGCGAATAGTTAATCGTGTGCATGTAGCGAATAAGTGATCGATTGCATTAGGCGAATAAGTAATCGTTTTCTTGTGACGAAAAAAAGAGCTGTATGGTTGATATAGCCTGCATGTGACTGATAGTTTGCATCTGGTGAATGTCGTATGTATGTCGTGTATGTGAGGCTCCGCTAATTTCGTTTATAGAGACCCAATCTACATGCGGTGGACGACGTCTGAGTCGCCCATCCTTTGGTGCGGAATTAAGATTTGAAGTCACCATCAAAATGAGGGCACCATCACATGAGGGCAAAAAGTGCTCTTTCCTTTACATGAATTTGGAACACATTTTAAAAATTAGTATAGCACATCCAATGAGAGTTATACGTGTACGTTTGTATGTGGCGAATAGTTGATTGATTGGCGAATAGTTGACGATTAATTTATCGATTACGGCGAATAATTGATCGTTTGCAGAAGGCGAATAGTCAATCGTATATATATATGGCGAATAACTAATTATGTGCACGTGGCGAATAAGTGATCACTCGAACGTGGCGAATAATTGATCGTATGCGTATGGCGAAAAATTAATCGTGTGCATGTGGCGAATAGGTGATCGCTTACACGTGGCGAATAAGTGATCGCTTGCCCGTGGCGAATAATTAATCGTATGTGATGGCGAATAATTAATTGTGTGCATGCGGCGAATAAGTGATCAGTCGCATGTGGCGAATAAGTGATCGTTTTCTTGTGACGAAAAAATGACCTGTATGATTGATATAGCTTGCATGTGACTGATCATTTGCATCTGGTGAATGTCGTATGTATGTCGTGTATGTGAGACTCCGCTAATTTTGTTTATAGAGACCCAATCTACATGCGGTGGACGACGTCTGAGTTGTCTGTCTGCTACAAATCTTATAATCGAAATTTAACACACTTCTAGTTATCCTATCAGGCTATCGATCTGAAATTTTGCACACTTGCGTAAAGTTGGAGACAATGCATGAATCAAATGACAACAAGTGCGCCTTAAAATGATGTACCGAGGCATTCTATTTGTGAATGAAGTTAAAAAGCAATCCAGTCATATTTACTTTAATTTTTGTATTCAATCGCGCTGTCATCATTCCACGCATTTTGCTTCGTAGCGAGCTACTGAGCACATATATTTTCGCGCGAGTACTTCCTGTATCATATGACTGACTGCTCATCAAAACACCTAACAATTGGTTTGACTTTCCATTTTAAATTCTGACACACAAAAATATTTTTCCGTCATGTTTCTGTATCTAATTTCTAGTAAAAAAAACGTATTCATAAAGTTTATAATCATCGGCGAATAATTTAAATATGTGGCAACATTAATTTTATGTAACCGATGTAGCGAACCCACTTCAAAATGAGGGGAAAAAAATGAAATCTTACCCAAACTTTGTATCTAATAGAATGCTACTGGTATGATAAGCTCCAAATTAATTAGATTTGTCACACGCTATTCTAGCTTCCGACAAATAAATTCTACAACAGATTCCAAATGAAAATAACGGGAAATTTAATTTGCCATAAAAATCTGGAAATGACTTATAGTTTACCAATGACTTGGTGTTCTAAGGTTTGAATGACATAGACTTGCTTCTCCATGATCAGATTTATATCGCGTTTTCTATGACAATTCACTGTAGAAAACAGGACATTTGAAGGTAAACATCAACAAAAAGTGATAGGAATTAGTTTCAAGCCTTAACATAACCTAGTTATTGACATTAATATAATTTCTGTTTAACTATTAATATTTCAATTTTTTATACAGTCAAGAAGATGAAAGTATATGTTATCACGTTACTTCATTATTTAGCGTGTCAGCCAATTATAATTCGTTTATTTTGGATGTTATTCGGCGTCGCCTTCACCCCTTAAAATGCATTGTGTATCATAGTAGTATAGTATAGTATAGTATCTTCGGCATTAAAGAATAGGCCTGAATAGGCCTGTCGCCGATTCTTGTACTTTTCTTGACTAGACTGGCCTTACGGACGGTAGATTTAAAATCGCTTCTAGATATCATAAATGATATTAATGATATCATTTATATCATAAATGATATAAAATTAATTGTTCCATTTTTGCCTATAAAGCACTCCTTGCATGAAGTACGATGCATACCAAGTCCAAAAAGAACGAAACGCTACATCGGTGTTGTGTGCCGCGGTATAAGTGTGTGATGAGGCGTGGTCTCTAATCTGAATACGAGCATTTAAAGGCTAATTTTCGGATAATCCACCTAGCTGAAATCTAATCACCTACACCTAAACTTTTCAGCTGTAAACAAAGTTTAGAATGTCACCTTACGGAGAAAAAGGGTAAGGGTTTTCCTCTCATTTATTTTCTTAACGCGCCGTCTAATATTACGGACGAGCGCAAAACTCAGGGATTAAGAAGCAGGAGATATTAATGGAATGAAGATTTCACGCAGTCTTCTTTCATGTGAAATGTAGAGTGCCTAATCATAATACAGTGTAGTGAAGACAAATAAAAATTTAAAAAAATAGTACATACCCAGGCTATGCTCACCGTGAGCATCTGGATTTGATAAGTGAGTCTCACATTTAGTGCTGGAACTTTCAACATACGTCAATGGAAAATACACCATGTAATGACCCATGGATAGTTGAATCGTATCGTCTACTAACTTTATTTCTGATAAAATTGCAATCTTAGCGATGCAATTAAATTATTATCTTGAACTAATTTCTGAAGCAATAGTGGTTACAGTTCAGAGTACAAAGATTGGAGCCGAGAAGCGCGGGTTCGATCCCAGCTCTGTGCGCCAGTTTCTGGTCAGAATCGGCAAGGAGGCCGGGCGGTTAAGCACAGCAGAATTGTAGCAGTGAGTTGCGCGTTAGAGACCTCAAAATGCTGTGAATGTTCTGCGATGTTAAGAATCGGCGACAGGCCTACGGCCTAATAAACGCTGAAACCGCTATTATATTATTACATCATATCATATCATATCATATCATATCATATCATATCATATCATATCATATCATATCATATATCATATCATATCATATCATATCATATCATATCATACCATATCATATCATATCATATCATATCATATCCTATCATATCATGTCATATCATATCATATCATATCATATCATATCATATCATATCATATCATATCATATCATATCATATCATATCATATCATATCATATCATATCATATCATATCATATCATATCATATCATATCATATCATATCCTATCATATCATGTCATATCATATCATATCATAGTGATGTCGGCGCTGAAGAATAGGCCTGATGTGGCCTGTTGCTGATTCGTGAACTTTTCGTGACTTGTTCACAGTTGATCTAAAAGCAGGTCCTTTGACCACATCTTTTGAAAACTGACGTGAGTTTGAAATAGCTACTTGACTTCCACTGTTCGACATGGTGCTATTATAGGCTTTTCAAGTCTGAACATATATTTATCCATCGCTTTATTTAGTATGTTCTTGAACGCGTTCATACTCGGAGCGTCAACGATGTAATCAGGGAGACTGTTCCACATGGTGATTCGAAGTGAGCAGCAATGTTGTCGCATGGGCGAGTTGCAACTTTTTTATAGCCGTGGCCCCTGGTGTTGGTTCTTGTTTCAAATTCTAATAATCCTTCTGGGACCTTGTATAAACCATGAGTACCGTATGGTTTTATACTTCAATGAGGTACCCACGCAGACGTCGATAACAGAGGCTTGGAAGCTTCATAATCTTTAATCTTTTTTCATGAGACTTGTCCTTCAAGCCTGGAATTATATATGTTGCACGTCTTTGATAATATAGTGATGTTACACGTCATACTTTTTTTCTGTCATATCGTTACTTTTGACGAAAAAAAAAATAATTAAATTTCACCTCCAAATTTTCATATCAGTATTCAATATAAATTCTGGTGATTTGTGGAAAGTCTGAAGTCAGAAAGGGTATTTGTGTGATGATCGACACTCCCTGTCTGCATGGAGAACATATGGCGGGATGAGGTCCAGCAGTAACGGGCGACAGTCTTTGTTTGGAGCACATCACTGGGAAAGAGGTCCATTGCCAGTATTCCTTGCTTAGAGCACATCACCGGGAAAGAGGTACGGCAGTGATGGGCGACAGTCATCGCCCTCGCCCGGAGCTCTAAAGTTCAAGGGCGGACGAGCCATAACCGGCGAGCCTGTAGATGGGCTGCAACCCTGTGCGTGCTCTATTTTCTGGTGATCTAATTTGATAAATATGTCTGATGCAGTCGTGATCAACCAACTGATAGTGAGCGCCAGTTGAGCAAATTTATTAGTTCACTGTCATATCAATTGTTATATAGTAATGATTATGCATAGTTTGATACTGATTTACTTGCTATGAAAAAAAACTGTATCGATTAAAATTACCCTTTTTCAATAAATGCACTCATGGATTTAAAATGATTTTGAGATTTTACTTGACACTAGAAATAAGGAAAGTTTATGAATCAATTTTTCGGTATCGTCATGACTTTGATAGTTCAAAACGACACAAGGTATAAAATGCTGGAAAGAAATACATAGAACCCGGCCTGCACTAGAGGTGTATTTGGCAGGCCTCTTCAAATTGGCGAAGCCGCGACGGACGCATGAGCATCAAACTGGTTCAGGGACGCTCCCAGCTTAATATTTTATTTCGATTGCTGTGCTTTTCTAGGAACGTTCAGGCGCCCCTAGTCCTGAGCCTTCAAATTAGTACTTTGTGCTAATGTCAGCCCAAAGTGCAACACTGCCTTTACTTACAAGAATACACCTTACTGCCACCACTCAACTTGAACTTATATATGTCGTGCCGAAATCGCGGAACTGCTTATTCTATGGAATCGGCAGCCAGTTTGCCGAATCTGTAGAATCAGTGTTTCGCTGCTGATTTAGAAAATCGGACGTTAGAGCTAGAATTTGAACATGAATCGACCATTAGAGTTACAAAAGGTAAAGTCATGCTCGATCAATTTACTTTATATTTAAATATTTAAAAAAGAACTTGGCTGACTGACCTAACCCTAGATTCTTATAGTATAGATATGCTGATTCGGCAAACTGGCTGCCGATTCCATAGAATCGGCGATTCCGCGATTTCGGCACGACATATACAGGTATCTGCATCCTTTCATTCGATCATGAATGATTATTTCTGTAGTTTTCATTGATACTCCAAGCATGCATATTGTAGTCGTACCTGTAAAATAAACATTTTTCTCTAAACGCTGGCCAAAGTAAAATTCAAATTAATCTTTCTTTGATTTTCAAGGTGCCATTGGATTCTGTCTATAAAAGATTATAAGAAAACAATATCGTACGCAGCTATGTCATTGCATATTCCTTCATGATTAAGTTATGCCTGAAGTCGAAGACATGAGGTTGCCTTACGAGTATTGTAGGAACTACAAATAAGAATTGATGCCGCTCCCCGGCTTCGACCGATATTGAGCTCTTGATATTGTCCATGTATTCGACTCAAATCGGCTAGAATACATATTAAATTCAATCAATGAATGAAACCTCAGCTACCTCATAAATTTATACAGCGATTAAAAATTTATTTATGGATTACTTTTATTTTCATATTCGATTTAGTGATCATTGTACTTTTTACATGATGTAACACACAAACAAATTAGAGAACTGTAAATAAATTCATCATTTTTTCATCAAAATTTTAAAAATTTAAAGTTCAAATTATAGTGCTACAAAAATACTGTCCATTTGTTCAAGCCTCGATGCAGAACACCCAATAAAATGTTTGTAATAAAGAAATTTTTTTTCAAATTCTAAGGTTTGCCCGGTTGACATCGCTTATCCTTTTCCAAACACCTATCAGCTAGCTGTCACCAATTCAAAATTCTTAATTCATCAGAAATTCGTTGAAATTCGGAAATGCAATCCAAATAAAAGAAGGATGATCTAAGCAGGATTGCAATAAATTAACGACCGAGTGCATTACGGTAGAGCTCGATCAACACTGCTACGATGGTGTCCAAGCTGTAATCTATTGAATGAAAACGAGTTCACTTTATTCAACAAGAATAATTTCACTCAATTAAATTGATTCGCCTTCCGCAACTTTGCTATATTCCAGCACCCGTGTCCTAATAATGGCAGAACAAAAGCAGTTTTGCTGCTGTCAGATAGAGATCGAGTGCAGCGGTTTAGAGGTTCAGTTATTCCAGACCTGCTGGAGCTGCTGAGACTTTGGCGTCAGCCTCACTTGCGATCCAGACTCGGCACGGTGAGTATATTCAGGACAAATTAAAGTATGCCAGCCTTGCCGTTCAGGTGCATGTCAACTTCGTATGTTATGCGTGGTGTTGTTAAGAATCATGTAGGGAACTTATTGTCCGCGATTCAATAGAACAAAACTGATTTATTTGCCGACTTTACAGGAAAAATTTTTGTATCAATTTCTCACTTAGAACGTATGTTTTTTTTTTGTTCTAGATATTATGATATTGAATACTTTTGAGAATATAGTTCGTTAATCTACGAAAGCACTATGATCGTATCAGACTCATACCAAATAAGATTATTAATACCGATGTACAAATTTTCCTCCAATTTGTTTACACCCAGTTATTTAACATGAAATACATCTAATAAGAAATACTCTTTTCCGTGTTCCGAAACGCAGTTCAACTTAAATGAAAAGGTATGTTTAAAATAAGTTCTGTGATGTGGCGTTTAATTGTTGTGTTACAATAACTGAAGTTTAATTCATAACCATGCATGGTAGTCATTTATATTCGTCGGCAATCAAGAGCGACGAGCTCGAGCTGCATCGGGTCAGCAACCGGTTACGCCCGGGCGATATACCGCTGCAGAAAGCAGGATGAGTTCCCTTGCATACAAAGACGACCATAAACAAGTCAAGTGCGCTCTATTTTATTTTATTTATTATTTATTCGAGTCAGAAGAACTACATACATAACTCGCGCTGTTTCATGTACAAGGCTTAGTTAAAGTTTTCTTGATTTTTTTGGCTCAAAAGCAGGAAACAATTGTTTTGTTATTACATGAATACAAGATTATTTCATTTAACAGATGACGGCATTGAACAATATGAAACATGCCGCGGCACAGCTACTGCTGCTGGCTACTGCTGTCTCGGCCGGCTTTCTGCCAACATTCGATTTCTTTGCCACTCACGGTAAGCAGACGATGAAATTTGTGTGTATTTGCAAGATTCCATATCATTATGGCTAAAGTCGACTATTCCGGCCTTCATCCTTCCTAAGTTAATTTATTTTAATACAACTTTTTAATTGATAATTTTACCCGAAAGCATTTTTTCTTCGTCTTTCTCCATGCCAATCAGCCAACACCACATTGAAATTGAGATTAAAGCTTACAGAAACCTTAATGTATCAGAAATCACCAAAGTAATCTGTCTATACTACGGCCCCAATACTCATGCACATCTTGAAGTACCTCATGCAGACCAAATTATAATTTCAGGTCCACTAGTGCCTCAGTTCTACCATGTATACCCCAATCCGGTGGTGGCGACACCGGTTGTGGACCAAGGCAGATCCTCAGCGACTCTCCCTTGCCCCTCGGAAGGATTCTTTGCACACCCCACTAACTGCTCCCGATTCTACAGGTATTTCCTTGTCAATTGATTCATCACTTTCGTTATAAATTTGGCGTAATTCAAGTTTTCATGAATAATTTGCTTGTTTTATTACATTTGCTGCTACATTCAAATGAGGATGACACTTTTTCAACATAATGCATCATTAGTGTGATTACTAAGTTGTCTCAAAAACTACTATCTATTCACGTGAAGATAAATCTATTAAACATTCCACGCGGCTGGGCAATTTCTTCTTCAGATGCGTCGACTATGCAGGCACCGGACAGTATTTCAGCCCATATGAATTCCAGTGTCCGGCAGGTCAAGTGTTCCTGGCTGTGGGAAAGAACACGTGTGTCCCTGGAAACTGTCCAGGTGAGTAAAAAGAACTAAAATGTTTATCTGAATTTAGTGTGACCATGTTCTCAAATTGTTTGTATTTTCCAATTTCACCATGACTTTATTGCTTTCAGACTTACTTTGGCTAATATATAATGCAGTATGAATTTACCTCACTTGGCGCTAAAATATCGTATGTGTCTTAAAATTAATTAAGTTGCAATTTCCTAGGGAGTTCAGGCCTCGTGAGCCAAGTTCCTCCGTCGGGCTACGACCCCCACCAGCAAATTTTCATGGATGTCCCTACGCCTGCGGGAGCTGTCATCCCGATAGACGGAACAGTGGCGGTGCCTGTAGGAGGTGGATCCGCTGTTGTACCTGTCGGTGGGGCTTATCCGCAGCCTGGACAAGTTGGCGCTCAACCAGGACAGGTTGGACAAATAAGTGGACCCGTCTCAGCTGCTGGAGCACAAACTGGTTTATATCCTCAGCCAGGTGGATCATCTCCCTCTGTGGGTACAGTACCCGTCGGATCCTTCCCACCAGCAGGATCTGCTTATCCACAACCTAGTGGATCATCTCCACCGGTGGGTACAGTTCCAGTCGGATCCTTCCCACCAGCAGGGTCTACTTACCCTCAGCCTGGGTCAGCGGGAGCCATCGGATCGCCTGAAGGTGGTCCGTCTAACACTGTCCCGGTCCCAGTGACGGTCGGCGTAGTACAACCACAACCAGGCGCGGTGAGAATTGAAACATATCTTCTTCTCATTACTGAATTGAAACATGAAATATTCTTGGCATATTGAGTAGCTCTAACAAATAAAAATGTGCATTGTAATTTGTTCAATACGATGATGAGGTGAGTCAATTAAGTTTTAAAAAAGGGTTTCAACTGGCCGTGTGAGGTGAGAGAAGCACTCAAGATAACATTTTTGTTTGCTATGACGTAGGGAGAAGGAGCCTACCCGCCTCCAGGGGCAGCAGGAGCGACCGGCACTACTAGTGTTGGCCCAGGGGCAACTTACCCGCCACCTGGTGGCGATGGCGGGGCAGCTGCTGGAGGCAGTGGTGATGCTACTGAAGGCAGTGGTGCTGCTGCTGGAGGAGGAGCTTATCCTGGAGCAGCTGCTGGAGGGGTGAGTGTGGATATTGCCACCAAAAAGCATTTAACTCCTTACTAGCAGCTTTTACATTAGAATTATGGGAATCAGTTTAAGAACCACTGTTAGAACCAAATACAATACAAGTGATAACAACTAGACCAGTACGTCATACGCCGGGAAGATGAGACCGTATAACCAACAACTAACGTGACCATCAATTGGCCAGGCTTGCCCCGCTCGATACGTGCAAAGCGCCACGTACTGCAACGTGTACGAGCCGTGCCCCAAGGAGGGCATCCAGTACGTCTGCGTCACGCTCAACGGCCAAGAGCTCGTGTTCGACCAAGCTAGGCAAATGTGCACCTACAGAGACCAGGGTGAGAAGGGCTCATAGGAAGCTTCCTGAAGGCATAACTTGAACAATAAACAATTAAAAAGATTGTTCACTTATAAAAAACAATCGCTAAGATTTATTAGGAAATTAAGAAAACAAATTGAAGTAGTGAAATTATTTTATTTACTCGGAAATACACGCAAGACGCTACACATTAAATAGAAAAAATGGCTGATGAGATGCTGTATTAAATTTTAAATTAGGTACCGTAAAATATTTCAGCAAATGCTATAATTCATAACTAAAACGTAACGTGTTACAATTACTTGAACGTCAAAGTGACACATATTCAAGATTTTCTGCTCGAAAATTCGTACACTCTGTAATTTACTCAAGCGAATGTCTACCCACAGTCGACGTGTGCAACGGGAAGGCAATGTTGCCATCTCTGTTCCGCTCCACCCTGAATGTGTTCGACCAGCAACCAACTCTGCAGGAACTGAGCGTACCCATCGCCATCAACAACCAAGATTTGCCAGTATTCTACACAGCTCGAGAATTTCAGCCCTTCTTCTCAGAACAAGTTTTCCCATCTTTCTCCCCAGGGCAAGCGTTCCCCACTTTTGATCAAAACTTCAACGTGCAAGCTGTAGGTTCACCTAACCACGGAACAGCATTCATCGCCGGCCCAAGTGCATTCTTCAGGCGTTAAACAATTCAAGTGTTCAAAAATGACTGGGTATGCAAAATTTTACCAGCCATGTTTATTTTCATGGCCAATACTAATATGTAAATTTAAGCTTTTGTATTATTTCCTCATCTCCTCAGCAGGCGTCATCTTCTGTTACTTCTTTTGGCCAGTCCAATTCCACATTCTGTGAAAGATACCGAAATAAATTAAACGAACAAACATGCACCGGTGAACTGATCTGGAGTTGAGAGAAGATGATCTACATTTAACTTGATCGATCATACTGAATTATTTCCCAAACAAATTATGCTATCATGCCTTTAATGATATATAAATGGCTCAAAAATATGGTCAGCACTATACTATAAATGGATTTAACAAACCGTCACGTCCAAAGCAACGATATCGACGGGGTAGGCCAGAAGTAAGGATAAATTCGGCGTGGTTCTCCCGAAGTCGCCATGCACCAATTCCTTGACGTACATTCCAGCCTCCGTGCGTACGTGCACCTGTACAAATTCTCATGTTTATATCGCATTGAGGTTGAAGGTGTTCGTGGATATTGCGGTATGGTTACTCCATTAACAAATCAATGAAGTTGACAGCGTTAAACGAAACATGCAAGGAGCGCATCCTTGGCAATGTATTTCGGCCATTTATCTTATTAAATGTTATAATTTGCTTGATAACTAGTTTATTCGTGTCTCTTCACCCCAGTAAAATCAAAATCATGGTCGACTGTTCTACGCGCAGTTCCACTTACTCCTTTAATTGAGTAGATAAATAACAATCAAATAGTCATTTGACGACATTCAAACAGCCACTACTGAGCCATGCGATCTTGCGCAAATAATCTAATAAATGGCAATTCAGTTTATTTCATGAATGATGCGTATATACCAAATATCTTAAATTTTTTAGACTTTACGACATGCGTCCTGAAATTATTCATCTGTAGTAATTTGAAAGCACCTTGAAGAACTTGTCGTTAACGCGCTCAGCAGACATCGCGTGCAGCGTGCGTGGACGGGTGAGCAGCGGTCGCCTGTGCAGCACACGTAGAGGCGTCTGCTGCATGACGACGAGAGGCGTGCAGCCCTGCAGAGGCTGCAAGAATTCTGCTGTCACGATCACGTCTCCTCGCACTAAGCACAGAGCGCAGTAGTTCTTCACTTTGTTTTCTGTGTTGTACCGCAGTACTGATGTACTCTCTCTGTGAAAAGGTAGATTTATTTATCCTCATGAAAGTGATTTACAAGTTAATCAACAAAATGATATTGCATTTTAGGGGAATAATAAAAACTAAAAACGTGTTTTCCGAAACTGAAATATTATTTCGTCCGACACGATTTTCCATGTCATGAAATGAAGTTAGTATTGCAATTAATTGCGCTTAAGAAACTCATCAATCGTTCTTCATTACATAAATGTTTTACAATCTATATCAATGGATAGATCGATTTATCATAGTTTAAAATTTTATATATAAAAATCAAGAAAAAAAGTAGCTGAAAATTAGGATCCAAACAGAAAATAAATACCGACTGACTTGTCAACAATCTGCAAGTGAGCCACCGAGATGTGTGGGGTGCTGGAGTTGATGACCTCCTGAAGGCGACGCAACTCTCGAGGCGGGTGGGAGGCGGTGCGAGCGTTCAGTATGCACAGCGCGAAGGGCCGCCCTCGACCCACGCAGCGCACGTCGACGTCCTCACGACCACTTGATAGGAACTTCAGCTCTGTTGAAAACAATTCAAAAATAAACAAACCGTAAAGATTGATCAGATCGCATGGGGCATCTGATCCTGGGTCTACGAGAAAGCTCAGAGTAATAAATGAAGAAAAATATTTGCAGACTCAATCGCAATACCCCAATAAAGTTTTTTAATTTTCAGCTTCGTCAATATTTTCAACTATATAGAAGCACGTATTCACTATATTACCTGGCGCCTTGAACGCAGGCAAGATGATGGCTGAGATGAGCTCTTCGACGCTCTCGCTACACTTTTGCACGCCATTAACGACCCATGGCGTCTGGCACAGCTCTCTGCTATACTTACAATACCGACCTGAAACGTGGAGTAGCATCTATGGCATTCATCCAAGTAATATATCGCCTATACAGAAAAAATTCCAATCGCATACGTCGGGCATGCAAAAATATTTTGAGGTAATCATGGTATTTTGGTAGAACTTTGCAATGCCAATCAACCCTGCAAAATGGATTCAAGGTTAATATCCACGAGCGAGGTTTGCACACTGAAATCGTCCTTGGCTCAAGCAACAAGTCTCGGAGTTGCATTGATAGCGAATATGAAAATAGCAATTGATAATTTAGAGAGAAAAAGAGAAACATCACTAACCTGCAACGTAACGTGAGAAAATATCACTAACCTGCAACGTAGACAGCCTCTCTCACTGGCGTTTCTTGGACAAGAGAAATGGAAGTTTGAGGTACAGAGAGAGTCGTTAGAGGACACAGCCTTGTGACAAGCTCAACCGTACGGCCAGAAAAAACAGTTTCGACCGTCTGGCGACTGTATCCTGTCTCGGAATCATCAGACTTCATTGTGTCATCTTGATCATTTTTTGCGAAATTGGAATCGTTTAATCCAGAGTCGAGATCTTCTTCAGCTGTGGTATGATTTTCGTTTGACGTTTCTTCGTTATTGTTGACGGCAAATTTTTTAGTATTCTTGTAAAATCTTTGTCTCCGGTTTCTCTGTCGTTTCACAGTTGGACCCGAGTATCCAATCAAAGACCTGCAAGATCAATAGTGTGAAAGCAACCTCTGTTCACCAAAGAGCTTGCAACGAAATTATAGAACGCCAAAAACGCTCAGTTAATGCTAATAAATCGATACTTGCACCGACATAATATAGAGTCATGAGAGATCAAGTAGTACCGGTACGGTACTTATAATATACGAGGGGCATCCGGAAAGTAGTACCCGTTTGGGAATTGAACATATGGAAGTAAATATTAACAAATGTAGACATGTTTATTGAAAAGAACATGTATTACACTACTTCTTTACATAGTCTCCGGAAAAATTTAAGCATTTGCCGTATCGTGTCACGAGTTTTTGTATACCAGTGTCATTTTCCTCCGTCGCCAGTGTATTGAGATACGCAGTCACGTGTTCTTTCAGTTCTTCGTCATTTTGAAACGTTGTCCCTGCCACGAAGTCATTGAGTTTCGTAAACAGATGAAAATCAGAAGCAGCCAAGTCCGGACTGTAGGGTGGATGGTCGAAAATTTATCACTTGAATTTTTGGAGAAGTTGTTGTGTTATCCGAGCCGTATGTGGCCTGGCATCATCGTGCAGGAAAATGACGCCAGTAGACAACAGACCTCGCCGTCGATTTTGAATTGATCGCCGTTATTTTTTTAATGTTGCACAATATGCTGTTTATATGCATTGGCCTTGATTGTGTCTAAACGAGTTATAAAATCGATGAGCATTACACCTTGCCGATCCAGAAACACTGGCGGCGGAGGAATATGACACTGGTATTCAAAAACTCGTGACACGATACGACAAATGCTTAAATCAAGGACTACTACACACAGGACATGCATAGCCTATGTCCAGCCTCTGCTAGCAGAGGCGATCGCCTACACTATGAAAATGCTGGTGTTTTAGTGGCATCAACAAATTATATGCCCATAATTGTTTCATACAATAGTATTACAATGTGTGTAGTAGTACAGCATTTTCATAGTGTAGGCGATCGCCTCTGCTAGCAGAGGCTGGACATAGGCTATGCATGTCCTGTGTGTAGTAGTCCTTGGCTTAAATTTGTCCGGAGATTGTATAGAGAAGTAGTGTAATACATGTTCTTTTCAATAAACATGTTTACATTTGTTAATATTTACTTCCTTTTGTTCAATTACCAAACGAGTACTACTTTCCGGATGCCCCTCGTATATGCAGCAAAATGAATTGAAGGCAATATCAGCTCCCCTTCCAGAAATCTGTATCAAGAATTATTAAAAAAAATTCTCGTTGATAAAAATTAGCCTTGTGGACAATTCATAAGAAAGTTGCCATTATTCAGGAAGTCATTATCTTACATGACAGCAGCGCACTCCTGCGCGTCGGCATCGTACACGGCCGAGCAGGGCACGGACAGCTCGGCCGCGTCCCCCGCGTACCGCTTCTTGAGGATAGACGCGGCGACGCTCGACACGATAGCTTTCCAAGCGTCCTTGATTGCGGTGGTAACACCTGCACCAAGAACCTGCAAAAAAATGAGTAAATTAATGAAAACCTAACAACACACCCACAATAACTATTTAAATCATAAATAATTGATATGACTGTCAATGCAAAATATTAACGAAATTAATATCTGAAAATGTACTGAAATAACTGAAATTATTTTAAAGAATTTTCTTCCTACACCTAACTTGCGATTTTTCTATAAAACCGAGACAGACAAAGTAGCAGTTGGAAATTTTGGACTTACTTTGGACGTGTCACCCAAATTATGTTTGCTGAAATGGGCAGCTAAGACGTGACCGCGGACACTCATGCTCACAGGTAGTGAAATGTTCAAGCTGAATGAAGTCGCGTCATAGTTTTCGGCAAGCGCACGCTCGCAGACCTGAGTGATACGATAAGCAGGGATGCCTTGTATTAAGAAAACATATAATTTAGCAAGCATTAGGTAAAGACGTGTAGAGAGTAGCATATAACAGAGTGAAAATTAACAAGAACTGGAAAACTGTGGGTCTATAGAGAACTAAACCAATAATAACATTGAGGGAAGTATCCTTTGAAATTAGAACTTCTAGGGCATTTCCGATGAATAATATCGATTTATGAATTCAATATTTATCCCAATTGAAAATAAATTAAAAGCAAGTGTCTGAATCGATGCCTTCTGCTAAAATAGTTCCGTTGCAATCATTATCACTACAATAACAATCACACTTACTTTAGAGATGACCTCCATGGAGCATCCAAACTCTTGCAAGAGCCCGATGCACGACACGCAGATGGTTTGGTTTTGGCCCATACCTTCCTCCATGTCATCGTTTGAAATAAGTTCTCGATCTGAAGGTTTTAAATTGAGCGAGGTGATCTGAGGCTCATCTTGGTTTGTTTCTAAATTTGAAGTAAACGAATTTGGCGCATTGAAGTCTAGCGCTCCGAACTGGCGATTTGACCGTCGTATTTCATCGAGCTTCGCGTCCACGCAGGATGACGAGCCGAAGTAAGCGTAGTTGCGAACACCGCAGTGAATGAGCGCGCAGCGTCGGCAGGAGCCCACCGACAGTAGAAAATCAACTCCATTCATCCTCTTAAATTAGTTACAATATCGTCAAGTGTTCCTTGCTAAATACATTTAAAAAACTGCGGGAATACGTTAATTATTCAATGAAATAGAGCATTAGATAGATGATCGAAAATTGAAATTTCATCCTAATACCTTCACAAACGAAAATAACTTGGAATTGAAAATTCTATTCACGAGAATAAAAATCAATTAATTAGCTCAATTTGGTTCTGAATTTTTCGCTGGGTATGAATTATTGAATACAGAATAAAGATCACAAACTTCCGATTATTATCATGAATGACCGAAATAAATATGGATAATTTCGAAGATAATAGTTTTTATTATCTAACGACAGAGAGTTTACTCAGCCGCAACCGCTGTTGCAGGTAAACTTATAATTTTATATTGAGCTAATATTTACGAGGAACACATTACCAGGATAGTGACTAGGGTCCCGAGAGGTCGTCACCCATCCTCTCTAGGCGCTGACTGTGGCGAGTTAGCACCCCCCGTTGGGACTAGAATTGTGACACAAAAATATCTGATGACAAATTAGCTTGCGGTCACTTCTACATAACACCAACATTGTGTGCCTCAATGATTTAGAAAAAATCATTTCACTAACAATAATTGAAGAAGCTTCAACAAAATTATGTCACTTTTCATCTACAAGCTCACAGATGGATCTCGGGTAGGACAATATGAAAAAGAATGAAGCCTTATGTAAAATTGCATTTATGAATTTCACACAGAGTTCGGTTTCATCAAATTCACCAGGAGGAAAAAAAAACTCACAGAGAGGGCAAAGCAAAAGACGGAGAAGTGATGACAACAAATATACTGATGAGGGCGTTGGAGCTATACAAGAGTTAAGGAATATGTACACCTGTTGTAACAACAGCAGCCATACTGCACTGCTATGGCGACGTACCTTGTTTTGATTACAAATAGACGCCTGAGCATAGTATGGTCATGAAAAACTCCAGCAATGGTCAATTGTAAGAGAATATAACAAAGATCTGATGGCTCCAGGAAGCTCGAAAGTACTATACTATCCACCATGATGAGATTGCGCTGCAAACTACCAGTAATATAATCCAAGTCAGCAATGAACACATGTTTTGATCGCAGTAATACTGAGAGTGCACTTGGGTCTAACAAAAGCAATGAAAATGAGACTTAGGCTAACTCATGTTAAATGCTCATAAATTTTTATCTTCGAATACATAAAGAAAACTAAATTTTGTTAAGCAAATTCAGATCTATAACATCAAAGATAGTGTTTTAATGAAGTATAAAAATCTGAAAACTTAACTCGAGAGCTAGACTCATTAATGACTCGATTCAATACCAATAAATAAATCGTCAATAAACTATGTCCTATTGTGACCATTTCTAACATGTTTCTATTTAGGTTTCTTCAATTTTCTTGCAGATAGCATCTGTGAAGGTGGAACATTTGGCACTGCCACCCAAATCACCGGTCCTGTTCTCAGGCTCCTTAATGGTGTCAAAGCAAGCCTTCTCTATCCTGGCAGCATGGTCGTACAGGTCCATGTAACGCAGCATCATAACGGCGGACAGCAGCAGCGCAGTTGGGTTAGCCTTGTCCATGCCAGCGATGTCAGGAGCTGTGCCGTGCACCGACTCAAATACGGCGCCTCCCTCACCCACGTTTCCCGAAGCTGTGAGGCCAAGACCGCCTACCAGGCCGGCACACAAGTCAGACAAGATGTCGCCGTACAGATTCGGCATCACCAGCACATCAAACTGACTTGGGTCCTGCACCATGTTCAAGCATACCGTATCCAGGTACTTTTCGTCGAACCTGGTGGTTGTAAGGTTCATTATAAATAAGGCATTAATAGTCCTAAGAGCTACGCATATTGTTGGAAGAAATTATTCACTAAAATTATATTTGATATGGATTACTTAATCAGTCTCACAAGAATTTGACAACAATTCAACAATATACAAAATTGTCAAATATATGCGACAATATATTCAATAATACACAAAAATCATAACTGAACTTGAAAGAAGCCACAACATAGTATTCAAGTATAGCAAAAATTTATCATTACTGGCATGCAACAAAATTACTAGCTTCAACTCAAAACAGATAAAGAAAAAACTAATTTAATCAGGACAAACTCACTTGATGTCAGGATACTTTTCAGCTGCTTCCCTGCAGTTTTGCAGGAAAAGACCGTCCGACATGCGCATAATGTTGGCCTTGTGAACGGCAGTCACGCGGGACCTGAAGAGATAATCATGTCTCGGTAACTACTAGATTATATATACCAATAATAATATAATAACAATTGTGTGAAAATTGCACATGGGATGACATTATTTACTTCAATATCACATGATATCAACATAAATAACTGATAATACCAACTGCATTTCAATTTGAATAATAAATATAGGTATTTGAATGTATCCATTAGTCTTACCTTCCATTGTCCTCGGCATATTTAAAAGCAAATTCGGCAACTCTTTTTGAAGCAGCTCGAGTGATGAGCTTGATACTCTGTACTACTCCATCAACAATTTCGTGCTCAATGCCAGAATACTCGCCTTCTGTGTTCTCTCGGATGGTTACAACATCAACATTGCGGTACAACGTTGGGTAACCTGAGAACACAAAATATTAACTATAACATCTAAAATAAACTTCACATAAAAATATATTGATGAATCTCTTAGGTAGGTATATAGCAATCAAGCTTTCATTTGAACATAAAAAAAATTCAGTTGCCTGGAGATCAGAAAATAAATATGGAAGTAAGGAATAGAAAACAATCATTACCACATTGTTTGATCTTATTAATACATTACCTTCAAGACTCCTGCAGGGACGCACATTGGCATAGAGCTCAAACTCTTTCCTGATTGCAAGGTTGAGTGAGCGATGACCCTTGCCAATAGGAGTCATCAAAGGACCCTTCAGCCCAATTTTATTTCTGTTCACTGAATCTATGGCAGCTTGAGGGATGCCCATTCTGCCATCTGGTCCTCTGACAGGAGTTACATCAACAACCTCCCACTCAATGGGTACCTGAAATTTAAAAAAAATATAGGTAACTCAGTACTCACTGCAGTGAGTGCATTTTCTCATCGATGAAAACGTGAAGTCATGGGCTGACAGACAGACGGACAGACACAACGAGCACAATAGGGAATTTTTTCCATAAATGAGAAAATGTGCTAAAAGTGGCAGTCACAATAGTTAAAGTTTCTTTATATTTTGGATATTATAAACATCATCTATGGAGATTGAAAGAAGTTTATGCAAATAGCAATAAACACTTGAGAAGTACCTATGACAGAATCCAAAACATCTCAATACAAAAATGAGAACTGTTGTGACATGCAAATCATCAACTCCAAGCAAAAAAAAAATTCATTCAATTAAACATTCAAAAACCGAGAGTCACCTGAGCTGCACCTGAGCAGCTCAACCTTATTGCTTAGAACCGAGACTCAACCTTTTTGCTCACCTGAGCTGCAGCAAAAATTTTTTGCACAGAAGCTGAGATTTCAGGACCAATGCCATCACCAGGGATGAGAGTGACAATCCTGTTGGCAGAGCTGCCATAGCAGCGGCCTAAGCTCTGATGGCTGGCACGTACCTGCAAGTTAACAGAGGAGATTCATTTGAGATAAACATCAGCCCAATTTCTATGGCCCTTCAACTAACCAAATAATTAGCTTCAGAGAGCAGCATTGCAAATAGAACATGAAAGAATGCATACATAGATATTTTGAGAGGCAAAAAATCAACTAGCTATTTTATCATGCTGCTGCTGATCTAGAAACTACAGCTTATTGTTCCAATAGTAACATTACACTCTAAACAACAAAAAGTGAAAATATGTCAAAAGAAGTTGTAGCCCAGATATTGATATTTATGTTCTTTCTGATCTTTTATAAATCTTGAAAGCAATATGCAATTTATATAAATATTAATATTAAAGCCAGAGTGTAAAATAAGGCACAACTTAAAACACATACCGTATGCCAAATTCATTGTACCAAATACACCAAGGTAGGATTGTGGCAGATCGCAGTTGCCATTAGGCTTCTCCATAGATCACTATTTGCAATTAATATGGCAAGATGGCAGTTGCCATTAGGCTTCTCTATAGATCAGAATTTGTAATTAATATGGCAATCGGGTTGATTGATAGGGAATTAGCTGCATTGCATTACCACTGATACTGGTGATAGACAGCAATGGAAATGGGTGGCAAATACAAATATACCATATACATCATGCAACATGCAGTATCAATTGACCAATCAATCTTTTTATACTAATCAAACACAAATTCATGGCCAATCTTGGTTGATAAAAGCTTGAAAAAACTGGCCAATATCTTGGTTGATAAAAGCTTGAAAAAAATGGCCAACCCAACAGATTAACTTTATAGTCCACTGTTCATGTTATGTAATTCACCTTTCAAGCCTTGACCAGTGCTTTACTGCCCTTTTTGGAGCTGCTAGATTCCCACTAAATGAATTACTTCCTAGATAATTGTAAAGAAAGTGTATGAATCAGCGTGATCAGGCGGCAAGATTGAAAAATGTACTTAAAACTTGTTATGTAACTCACATTGAAGCTGTGAGACTTCATTCATATGGAGGAAAATTCCAATGCATACATAGATTTCATTCATTTTATCAAAGGTAGAGCTTGCTCTATGTAATGGACATTAGTTAACCCTTTAATGGGCAAGTTACCATATATGATCACTTGAAATCACCTGACAAAAAGCCCCACCACGGCTTCCTGTTTGTTTTTGAGGCGTCCTCATAATACCTCAGTTAATTACTAATTATCTGACTATTATTCCGTCCATAGCAAATTAAAATATGAGCATTTTAATGAAAGTTTTGACTTGGACGATGTAATTGACCCTCTTTCCGCATTTTTTCATATGGTGGAAGTATTAATATACATTTTATTATTTCCGGTAACTTGATTGAATCAAATTTAATTAAAGCGTATGTAACAAATTTTTCATTTACGTAAACTATATTTTAATTATTAAGAAAGATTTTGTGTACTGACCGCATTTAATGAATTCTTCAAGTGCAACTTAAACCTTCAGTACTCAAAATTTATATAAATATATAAGAATAAATATTTTGTATCATACTTCTTACTTTCTTGAAATGGTTTCTGAAATTTTAATTTCTGAATATATCAATGCTTGCCCGCTAAAGGGTTAATACACAAGATGATAAATACTTTGATCAGAATGGCCATTGAAGAATAGAAATTCAGCCATCTTGGCCATTTGCAACTTTAGATCAATATGTACCTTGTACAAAAGCCTCGTATCTAATATCTATCTAAAAAGTAATTCTAATTGATCCTCAGTCAGAAATGTAAATCTTCATCTATTTCAGTGCAGGTTTATTGGGTTAACATTAATGTTGAGAGCAGGATGGAATTCTAAGATTAGTGGCTCACTTAAAAAAAGCATTCTGCCTTCAAAAAAATGTTCCAGGCAACTAGAAACAGGTTTGCAGGCCATCAGAAATTGGCATTGGCATGAATAAAATGCCAGGCAACACAGAGAATGTCCCACTGCCAACATTGTTAATTGCGCACATCAATCACAGATGCGCAAGAGGGATCTACAGAAGGAAATACTATTTACTCCTAACACAATGGTTTCAAATTAAATCATTTTTCACACAAGTATATTGATGGTTGGTATCCCTGCTACTTTCTGTCTCAGCTTATTGCATCAGTGATCAGTTTTTTTATTTGTGGATTGAATCATAGGCAGTTTTTTATGTATTTGTGAGTGAATGTACATAGTGAAGATATCATTCTTTGCAATTTCCATCAATAGTGACATTAACTACATTATTGTATTACGCACTTGAAATAAGAAGTGTAGCATTACGCATTAATTAGCATATGTGCATCAACATTGAGTGCACTGCAGCATTAGGGGCACTCCATGCAAGCTTTCTAATGCTGATTGGATACCAATGGCTGTGATGTTGCACACGTTTTGATGCTAATTGGATTCTTTTGACTGTGACGTTGCACACATTCTAGCAATGATAGGATTCATGTGACTGTGACATTGGATGTGTTCAAGCGTTGATTGGATCCTTGTTACTGTGATGACATAAGCTCTGTTTTTTCCAATGAAACAGCTGTGGCAGCTTGCAGAGACTTGTCAGTGATGATGGGCTAAAAGTGGAGGTATGCTGGCCTTTCCAGATTTTTAGGTCATGCTTTCTAATTTGCTATCTTTACCAGTTGATATATTACCCCTCTGGAATTCCTCACTGGACTTGAGAGGTTTAGAAACTGCAATCTAGTTTTTAGCACATTTTCTCATTTATGGAAAAAAAACACTACCATAAAATGGGGTTACTTTGACCACTTTGTTTTTTTAACAAAAACAGCCAAAACTCAAAAAAACCTGTTGGAGTACCCCCTCCAATTTTTTTGTTTTTTTGGTAAAATAACTCCAGGTTTTGATGCATTGTAGTAGAACTCTTCTAGTTACATATGCAAAAGACAAATTTTAAAAAAAGTGTCATAGTTTGCAAATGGGGGGCACCACCCCATAATGGGGGAACTTTGACCACCTAATGGCAGCCGTGACGGGGTAACATTGACCGGCTTGGAAATTAAGTTAAAATTACCATAGGTACCTATATAACATATTTTAGATTTGATACACCTATTAATGTTTTTTCTTTATGTTTCAGACTCCACAGAGTCTTATATATGGTAATTTTAACTTAATTTCCATTTTCCAAACCAGTCAATGTTACCCCGTCACGGCTGCCATTAGGTGGTCACATTTTGCCCATTGGGGGGTGGCGCCTCCCATTTGCAAACTATGTCACTTTCCTAAAATTTGTCTTTTGCATATGTAACTAGAAGAGTTCTACTACAATGCACCACAACCTGGAGTTATTTGGAGTGTATTTACCAAAAATTAAATTGATTTTCCCACCTGGTCAAAGAAACCCCAAGAGCTGGGGTAACAAAGACCATAACTTTTTTTAAAGTTACATCAAAACTATGAGAGGCAGGAGCCAGCAATTTATGGTGAGTAAAGCTAGAGTATAGACATGTATTTTGCATTTTTCAATTTAAGTTTAACTTATCTAGTAAAAAAATGCCATCATTTTGAAAAAAGTGGTCAAAGTTACCCCATTTTAAGGTATATAGGGTAAACGCGGTATATTCCGTCATCGTGGGTAATTCCGTCACCTCTCTAGCTTTTCCTTTATATTAAGCTTTGTTTTAGTTCCATGCGTTTGTTGATGGTTGAAATGATGACGTCATACATTTGTGCGTCAAACTACTGCCAAAACACTAGGTCTTGGCCATCTAGTGGGAAAATATTGAGATCCAAAGAGAGACAATGCACGCTACCCAGTGACATCATCAAAAAACGTGTCAAATTTGACAGTTGACCTTGCTGTACCAAATAGTAAATAACTGTTTGTATAGGAAGAATATTATGGTTTGAGACTTTTAAATACATCTGTGAATATATTAGGAATCCTTTAAGTATACTTGTATTTGCTGATTTCAAGTGGTAAATAAATTAATAGATGATTAAGTTGAGAAATGGATTTAGACACATCACACATGAAAACTAATTCTGTCACAACTTGAATTGGACACACACAGATCGTTCCAAGCCATAGTGACAAACCAGAGATTTTTTGGAATTAGTTCATTTTTAACTTCCTCATTTACCTAAGGTTTAAACCAATTTCTTATGTATGATAAGGCTGGTATCCATGATACTTTACTGGTCTACTTATGGGACTCAAAAATGAACTTGAGGGAGAGTTTAAAAAACTCTCTGCTTTGCCACTATGTTCCAAGCTTTGTACAAAAATTAAAATTTGCTAAATTAAAAGCTTAATAGTTGTTAATTAAAAGCATAATTAAGTAGTGTTCTACACTTCTAATTCAAAGCCATGTTGTATTCCAATACAGCTCACACAGCAAACATAATTTGAACACGTGGATGACGGCATTACGTATCAGTAGAATTTGAAGCGCGGACGGAATACGCCTCACCACGTGCCAAATATTGCCACACACAGTGACGGAATAGGGATTTGGTAGGTTATCATTCTAAAGGCTTTTACATAAATATGGCAACATTTTGTGACATTTCATCATTGCCGACGCATAGTACGGTGTTTTGAAAGTCACCTAAACTATAGCAAACAGAGCTTGAGTAATGCATACGGTTATTTTTTTATAGTTTTTCATTTCTCGATGTGTCCTTAATGTGACGGAATATACCGTGTTTACCCTATTCTATTGTGCTAGTTATTTCTGTCCGTGAAGTCCGTCTGTGCCTCTGTGGCTTCACGTTACGGACAGACAAGAAACTGAGCTCTCTGTCACTCACTGCAATAGTAATAGGTACTAGATTTCCAACAGGAACAAGGTTTGATATGGTCTTTTTATTATGGTGAAAGATATCATTTGTGTTAAACACTAATGTGTTTAAACCCAGAAAAGTCAATATTATTGAGGTTTGGCTCATGAATTTGATCCGCAATGCAATGTAGGCTGTAGCCTTTTGTATCAAGCCCATACAATGTATCACTTAGCAGTTAGCACAGCTATGTTGTGGACCACACTCAGGATGATGTATGTTTTCGGTGAATTTTCCCGCGCATTTTCACTTTTTTTAAGCTATTGCTGTGCACAGTTGGCGCAAGGTAATGAAAATTGATTCTCTTTGCGCACGTGTTGGCGCAATCCCGGCCATCAATTCTACGTCGCGCTCCTGCGCACGAGCAGTTTGTGGAGGAACAGACATAATACTCATATTACTCAGTACAGTATGCCTTTAATTATCTTTCAATAATATATGATTTTTCTTGATACGGAAATTTGGTGAATGAGAAATCTAGAACTTTATTTTAGAAGAAATTTTCTCCAAAGTCATATTGTAACACTGAATACCATCTGTTTACATTTCGTATGTATAATAGCCGCAGTTTACGATTACCGTACGTTCCGTATCCGACAAGGCGGACAAGCGGAAGAGTCAGAAGTAACCCGGACATGTCTTACATTTTATTATTGTCAGTTCGACTCGCGTAGTCAATATACTCGCGTATATTGTCGACTAAAATAGTAGAACTATTTTAGCTTTCTAAAGTACGGCGCATAGTGACAAAGCAGAGAGTTTTTTTAGACTCTCCCTCAAGTTCATTTTTGAGTCCTATAAGTAGACCAGTAAAGTATCATGGATACCAGCATTATCATACTTAATAAATTGGTTTAAATCTTGAGTTATTGAGGAAATTAAAAATGAACTGATTCCAAAAAAGTCCGGTTTGCCACTATGGTACGGCGCATGGCGCATTTTTTTACCAGCATAGTACGGAGCAGCGAGAGCACCGCGCAGGTCGTTAAAATGACAAAATAAATTCCCGTGCACCTGGCACATCTTCCTGACCATGGGTTGTGGAATACCTTCAGGCTTCAATTATTTACAATATTAATATAGTATTCACTAATAATTCAGTACGACTGTACGAGGACAAAACTGACCCAGAGGTCAGTGTCAGACTGTCAGTCACATGTCACAACAACAGTAGTTACAGACTTACAGTAGGTACACTATCATCCTTTTCGTTCTGTCGATTTCATGCTTTCTATAACAAATAACTATAATATAAAACAAGACAAGTAATCAAGATTTTGAAATATGCTCACCATCGATTGAAACACCTTGCTCGCCATAGGTATAGGTATGTTGTTGACCGGCGAGAACAGGCTCGACCTTTAACTGATGTGAGCCAGATTCTCAGTGTCGCATGACGCATGCCAGTACTTTGGAAAACTTTCGTGGCACTGAATGGCTAAAAAATTATCTAAATTAGAATTTGAAACTAACCTCTTTTTACTTATTTATCAATATACGCAAGCAAATATCTTTTTCAAACTTGAACCAATTTTGTAATTTTTTCAGGTTGCTCGCAATAAAACTTGTTACTTTCTGTCAACTTATATAAACTGAATAATCATAATAATTGCGGTTTCAGCGTTTATTAGGCCGTAGGCCTGTCGCCGATTCTTAACATTGCAGAACACTTACAGCATTTTGCGGTCTCGAACTCGCAACTCACTGCTACGTACAATTCTGCTGTGCTTAACCGCCCGGCCTCCTTGCCGATTCTGACCAGAAACTTGCGCACAGAGCAGGGATCGAACCCGCACCTCTCTGCGCCAATTCTAGTACTCTGAACTTTAACCACTGGGCCACCCTGCCCTAATTAATTGATTAATATAATATAATTAATTAAAATTAATAAATTGATTCGGTGCATACACAGACATTTCTGTAGCAGATTTAGATGCCATCTTCACGGCCGGTTTCAGTTACTAATAAATATCTCACAAACTACTGATCACAATTTAATTGGACATTGAACGAGAGCGTATCCCAAAATTGCCCGTATTTTCCTGAGGTTTTCACTTCGATTTCATTCATATATTATATCGTTACACGAGCTAGGAATAAACGAACAAATTCTCTGAAATTTAAATAACACTTTGTATATGAACTGATGATAATAATCCAATTGTATTACGGACAACAATTTTGATATTTCGTCTTCTTTGAAAAATCATCAGGCCATATCAGGCCTATTCTTCAGCGCCGACAACACTATACTGAGCTATAAAAGCTTGTATTCGCAGTCTTTTTCACCTACTAATCACTTTTCAATAAATTAATCCAGCTCTAAAAGCGTTGTGATGTAGGTCGTTTGAAATTCTCCATTTCAGCCTCGTGCGCAAGTTTTATGGTAATACGTACGACCCCCATCGTACATTACAGCTGCCAGTCAACCGGCCGGATATCTTTGTGCTATTTGACTAGATTTGAATTTTTGCACGTTTTAAGGCTGTATGGGCCTGTAGAATAATGTTAAAAATAAAAAATTACATAGTAACTGAAACCTACTCTATCGCTAACGATACTTTAATCTGGTGCAAGTTAGAGGCCACTAGGATACATTTGAAAATAAATATATATAACAGCCGTAATTGCACTGTCATGATAATTTAAAAAATTGTCAATGAAGTATGAATTGAAAAAAATGGTCGACTTAACCACGTGCCGAGGGCATCAAAAATGTTATGAGCTGAGTTAAGGGAAAATCTGTTGGGAAGTTTAAGAGATATTTCATGGTAACTGAGAACCATAAAACCGGCCGTGGACGGGAAATGTCCGACGGGAAATTGGTACCAGTGAGCGATTAAGCTTTGCAAAAGCCAGCCAATGGCTTAATAATATCTTATTGTTCGTCAAAATATGCTGTGTAAATTGTTCAGCAGCTGACATAATTTATAGCTCCGATCTGCACCAGAAATCGACGTAAATGTCACTTAGACGGATTTTGTGAGCAATTTCAGTAATAGGATGTGAAAACATTCGTTGTCAAGCCAATTTTTACTTTCGACCACACGTAAAATGTTATTGTGTTTGGAGGTCAAGATTCTGAATCTCTATTTGTCCTGTATGGCTGGGAGCTGAAAAGCGGTCTATTGAACAAAACGTGAATGTTCTCTAGAGTCATCCCTCTTGTTTCAGGCAGACTCCAGTAGAATACTAGTAAACCCACAGCTGCGACACAAGCGTACAAGTAGAACGTACCTGAAAAAATTAGCCCGCGCATTAATTCGGCTCAAATGTGAGCATTTCAATATGTAGACTTAACTGCTAAATTCTTCGTTAGCATTCTAATATTAGTTGTATTATTATCGGGATAAGTAGGTAAGCGTAATTAAAAGATGGTCGTGTGTTTTAATTTACATGATAATTTGAGTCAACCTACCGTGTTTAGTAATAGCTTCAGTGAGCGTGAGAAAAGTGAGCGAGACTAGCAAGTTGAATGCCCAGTTAACGGACGAGGTGATGCCCACACATCGAGCACGAGCCCAGCCTGGGTACAGCTCACTGTTTATTGTCCATGGCATGGGGCCCATGCCTTGAAAAGAGCATAGTAATGTCACATTTTTCAAGCCATATGAATAAAAATGTATGCAATTCACGCTGAACACAACTGTTATCTGAGCTACCAATATGAGCTACATAAAGATTGAAGAGATGAATAATTGACATTTAAAATGCCTGTGCTTACCAGGAGCAAAGCAGAGGAGGTAGCAGGCAAGTCCCAGTATTGAGAGCCAGCCGTACTCGTACGGGCACCAATCGTAGGCAAAAGTCACGTCCTCGGGTAGGTTTGTGTTGCTGCAGGCTTCACTTATACTTACCTACAGGGAGATATCAGGTAATGAAGGCGGCTCATCAATGTTTTTAAATATCAAACATAAATTTTTGAAGGTTGCATCAAACAATATATTTATTGATTAACCACGGTATATACTTTTGTTCATGTGATCTAGAGTTTTGAGAGATTTAACTACATAGTAGCGTTGGCGTAGGAGATTATGCCGGTCTGTACTGTCGACTTAATACGTCATTTAAAGAAAGCTATCGTAGTATTATGAAAAGAAAAACACGAATCTGTAAATTAAAATTCCGAGGTTCGCGGGCTAAATTATTTGCAAAATTCAGCGGAGGAGCGAGCTCCTCTACCTCGTTGAACTGGTCGTGATCAGCAGCAAGGCAGGATGCGTTCAGGTATGATGGGTCCAAGGCAGAGAAGCAGAACCCGCAGTCAGATGATGTAGTGCACGTAGAGCAAGACCTGCACGTTTCAAAAATATTGCAGCATATAATAACAAAATTGACGTTCGTTTATTCGAGTTCTAGTTCACAAAAATAATAAAGCGTCGAGATTGTCGGTCACCTTTACCATCGATTGTGACTGTCAAGTAGATTTCTCTGCATTAAGTTTGAATTATGTGCAATGTTGTTGACATAAATTTTCATATTCTATAAAGTGAATATTACCAAGAATAACATTGAATGTCCTCAAAAGGTATCACAAATTCATCAACAGGGATTCCAAATAAATGAAGAACCAATGGTCAATAAACATTGTAATAGTTTTTCTAATTAAATATATTTCCTAATAGATTCACATACCTATATGCATAAAAAATAATTGACATTTTCATAAATGACATAAGTTTTTCTGCTTTTATTATCCTGAGCATCCCTATTCTCCTCGACCACTAACTAGTAAACATTTTCTCCTGACGTGTATTGCGTGCAAGCGTCCGTAGAGTTGCCAGTAGCGTCTATGGTGGGACTGTTGACGTAAGCCAAGTTGAAGCTGACGCCGAGCTCCAGCAGGCACAGCACCATCCCTGCCAGCGACCACAGCAGCAGCGGCCGTCGGCCGATGCGCTCAACGAGCGCCAGACCTACAAACGTGAATACAAAATTGCAGGAGGCCACGCCCGCTGAGATCCAAATGGCCGTTGTTGGGTCACCGATGCCGGCCATGGTGATGATGCTGGCGCTGTAGTACCTGCCAGGAGTGCATATACTTTAAGCATTGATTTAACATTACACAAAAACTGAATACAAGACAACAGTTGTGCTGTATTTGATAAAAAGATGTCCTCGATGATTAACGAATTCAGTGTATTTATTATTAACTATGCAAGTATTTGAGATAAGTGTATAACCAAAAACAGGGGCCACGGCTATGAACTAAAAAACTGCGCTGCAACATATCCACGCGACAACATTTCTTCTCGCTTCGAATCACCGACATGAGGAACAGCCTCCCTGATTACTTTGTTTGCGCTCCGGGTATGAACGCGTTCAAGAACAGGCTAGATAAAGCTATGGAGAAATATATGTTCAGACTTGAAAGGCTTTGCACCATATCGAACCTGGTGTAAGTCTAGTAGTTATTTTAAACTATCGTCAGTTTTGACAGGATCCGGTCGAAGGACCTGTTTTTAGATCTCCTGTGAACAAGTCGCGAAAAGTACAAGTATCGGCGACAAGCAACAGCAGACCTATCCATCGGCGCCGACATCACTATATATGTTATGAAAACTTTTAAATTATTTCCACACTATAACAAATCACAAGCTTCTATCGGAGTAGTAAGCAAAATTAAATTTTCAACCGTTCATATTTAATTCTGCATATTTGAAGACTCTATTGAAAGTTTTAATAATCCTACTGAATCAAATTCCATAAAATCTCAATAAGGTCTACACTGACATGACCGTGTTGATGCCAGCGAGCTGCTGGAACATCTGCAGCAGACAGCCCAGAGTCAGGGCGCGCCGTACGGCACTGGTAGCTAGGATACGACCTAGAGAGACACCCTCCTCTTCATCCTGGAGCCCAGGTCATGTGGGAGACACAGAGGCTCACTCGAAGGAAACTTCGCATAGAAAAGACATTGATCAAAGTTTTAAATCAAATAAAGAAGCAGCAACGCAAGCAGTAGCGAGACCTGGGGTGCCAATAATAACTCGGATTGAGCTTTGCATTAAAGTACATGGAGGATCTATATTAAATAAAGAATACGCTAATACGCTAATAGTTGAGAGATTCTAAATTTATAGCGGTTTCGGCGTTTATTAGGCCGTAGGCCTGTTGCCGATTCTTAACATCGCAGATTATTCACAGCATTTTGAGGTCTCGAACTCGCAACTCACTGCTACAATTCTGCTGTGCTTAACCGCCTGGCCTCCTTGCCGATTCTGACCAGAAACTGTCGCGCAGAGCAGGGATCGAACCCGCGCCTCTCTGCGCCAATCTTGGTACTCTGAACTTTAATCAATGGGCCACCCTAAATTAAATAGAGCATCAGTAAAGCAAGCAATTGTGAGACTTGATGTGGCCGAATGGAACTTCGTATTAAAAAAACGGTAGTTCTTGATGAAATAAATAAATATTTCGCAAAATCGGAAGAGTTTTTTTTTTTTTTTTGAGGAGCACGGTGCTTTGAACCGTGCTCCTCAACCGTTTTGAAAAAAAAGAAATTTAATTCATCTTCATTCGTTTTCAAACATGTTGGGAACTACTAAAAACTGCATAACCATGAATTTCGTTATGCGATGTTATATATAATTCAGCGTAAATTTCATCAAATATTCCAGTTCCTTATTTTTACCAACTGAGCAGAATAATTGTTCACCATCTCCTTGCTGATGGTGTGTACGATATCGCGCAGCTCCGCACTGATGTCAGTAGCTGGAGGCCTGAAGCGCAGCAGCACGTCTTTTGCTTCTTCGTTTCTGTGGCAGAAGCGAACGATGGTCAGAAATGTGAAATGCAAAGTAAATGAAAATACAATCTGGCTGATATTCATTAAGTTATAAACAGAGTGACAGAGTGAGCTATACTTCACAAACAATAGTCCTATAAACACGAAGCTGCGAATATTTTGAAAATTTGAAGTTCAATCTGAACTAAAAAATTTACCAGAAATAAAAAAAAATTAAGTCATTCTTGATAACTATAAACGAATGATTATTGATGAGGATTTGAATGTCAAATACGATTAAATAAATTTTTAATGTTGTCAATCCAGAAAGATAAACTACTTGCACCTAATTACGTTGTCTCGTCATTTTGGTTCTTGTGCTTTTGTATCCTGCATGAAAGGTCACACCTTTTCTGAGCCACCAGCCATCGAGGAGACTCCGGCATAAAGAAGAACCCCACAAACTGCACTGCGGCGGGCACCCAATCCAAACATCCATCTGCAACATAATAATAATAGCGGTGTCAATGTTAATTAGGTTGTTAGACCTGTCGCCAATTCCGAAAATTGTCGCAAAATTTTCACGCTTGTTGCGGTCTGGAATATGCAACTCACTTCTCCAATTTTGCTATGCTTAACGGCACGGCCGCCTAGCCGATTCTGATCGGAATTTTTGCAGGTAGGTGGGATCTAACCCACAACTCACTGCTCCAACCTGATACCTGAACAGTAACCACTGGGTCACCCTGACAATATGGACACTAAATATGCAAAACTTGAATGCAGGTAGCGAGCACCACCCACAATCCAAACTTCCACCTGCAAAATGGAAAATTCGAACTGCGAAACTATGCTGCAGGTGCGGACACTTCCTACTACGGCTTTATCTACAAGGAATGACATTACATTATAATTTTACCTGTTACTCGCTAAAATGTTATGAAGGACATACATATAACGCACGCACCTCCATCCATGAGGCACGTTTGAGAACGCCCCGCAGACGAGACTGGCGGCAAACTGTCCTCCCGTCACGAAAATGATGTTGGTGACAGTTAAGCGGCCTCTCAACGTCGTCTCGGCCATTTCGCTCAGGTACAACGGGACGCACATCGAAGCGAATCCTGAATTTTAGTAGCAAGGTTAATTGACGGATTCCTTTTTTTAATTCTATTATAATTTTAACTAAGCTTGAGCATACCAGGTGTTGCAATATGGTACCTATAATTAATGGCCAATTGACACGGCCAACGTAAAAGATGGAATCAATTTCAGAAATTTTGAGAATCCTGTTATTGCTCGACAAAACAATATACAATTCATCGATTAATATAAGGTAGGGCTTCAAAAAGTTCATGAAAAAACGACAGTTTGAAAAAAGTGATCGAAATCATAAGGTTTATTTTTCAAGATATACTCTACCCTGATCTAAACATTTCTGCAAACGTTGATACGAGCCTGTAAATCTCTGTAAAAATGAGTCATGCGATTTGAACCATGTCATAGCAGCTGTTTTTACTACTTCAATTTATGAAACTGGTTACTTTCAACAACTTATTCAGATTTGGAAATAGAAATAAGTCGAATGGGGCCTTCTTTGTGGATGTCAAATGATTAAACTACATAAAGTTATTCCAGAGAAACAATGATTTAACTGTTCTCACAACCATGCTTTACCATGAATTTGATGTTTGGGATAGCCTCGATTTCAACAGATGCCATGTTGCATGAACGGCTGTTGTTGTTAAATAAACAGCGCCCGCGTTTGCAACATTAATTCAAGGGTTCATGTGAGAACACAGTATATAAAATCTTGTTACACGATTGTTCTGATGCATTGACATCATATTCTTTTCATATAACTTTCAGTTATGTCATTTTCCACGAACTTTTTGAAGCATCCTCGTAGAAATGTAATTTTTTTAGGCACAAAATAAAACACAAAACCCATACATTTAATTCAGAGCCCCTATAAAACTCTATACTAACGCAGGGAGTCAAGGCTTACCAATAGCTAGACCGGCTATAATTCTGCCACAGAGAAGCGTTATTTTCTCAGGTGCAGCGCCCATAACAACCGCTGCGGTGACAAACAGCACGCTGGCCAACACGATCATACGCCTTCTGCCGAAACGATCTAAAGCAGAACTCTTTATATATACATTGCAGGGATGCAAAGTTTCGGTCAATTATTAGCTGATTTATTAAGTTATGTTGACCACGGCTGGCATCCCGCAGCTAGCTGTGAAAAATTTGTAACGTTAAATATCGAGGCAACATGGGTTAATCTTCAACGCCGACAACACTATATACTATCATTATTTATTATAAAGTTCTAAAAATCAATATCCCTATCAAGAATGCTTTACCCTGTTATTCTCTGTATTGATTAAATAATTAGTACGCAGGAGAATTCTGCTCTAAGTAAGTTGATGTACGAGAGTAATTACTTTCTCCATAGAAATATGTACAGCGGAACTCGACCGTTTCGGGAGACGACATATTCGGAAATCAATGCAAAATTAACCATTCACGAAACAAAATTTCGGCTGTCGACGACAGCCGACGGCGAGCTACTTTCGTAGCATGAAGAGCGAAACGCACTGTTCCGCTTATCAGTTGCGACATACAGTATATACGCTGATGTTATTCCGTAGGTGAGGTGTAAGAAAGTTTACAGGCTCCGCTGTTTTTATTTTATCTTAAGAAATTTTAATGCGTTTTAAAGCAATTGAATTCGGAAGTCCACCGTTTTAGAGGCCAACCCTTACTGGAAATGATTAGCATAGCCTTCTAACGTACCAATTTATTAATTCATTGGAGAATGGAACCCTGTATTATCAAGAATTAAATGTTCACCTGTAGCTGGGCCCGCCGCCAGAGCAGCCACCCACGCCGCGGCTATGGTGCCTGACACGATGATTTCATGCCACGCGGTGCTGAGGTTGAAATCGTGTCTGCAAGTACCTGGTATTTAGTTTAAGATGATTCTTACAAACACCGTAGCTACGTTTTAAATTATGTCAACTGAAAAGATCCTTCAGATAAAATCATGCCAGCAAAAAATTATACGGATAACACTGCACATTCCTACGTTGATACGAGTTAACTGTTTCATAGGCGCGGAAATTTGAGGCGGCGTTCCTGCGTGGCCTTGGGCTGCTACGTCAAAAACACATACTAAGGAAAGTAAGAGTCGGGACGTGTTCGCATTTGCAATAAGAGCTGAACGTGGTGAGATCAGCTAATGATAAAATAATTTTGTTGCGTTCACCTGACAAGCAGCATGGCTCCCGACACAACACCAGTGTCGTAACCGAAGAGGAAACCTCCAATGGCGCTGAAGAGCGTCAATATCAACATCGGCCGCGTCAGTTGTCCACTCGAGGAAGAAGTTTCTTCCAAATTTTTAAAATCTCCCATGCTGCTCATTGATAAATGACTTCTCGGGATAGTGCTATCCGTTTTTAAATAGGGTAAGGAGAAATAATATGATTAGTTTCTGGTTGTTAGCATTTTACATGATGCGTTACTGAAAAATTCATTAAATTTCTCCAAAATTCTCAAAAAATTAACGATAAACATCTTGCCAGGAGATAACATCTGCAGCTCAACGTGAATATTTCACTACACTTTCAGAAGTTCTATCTAAATCTCAACTGAAGATATATGAATATTTTGGGAATACACAAAGATTTTAGTTTCACCAGGAAAAAGTTTAACGCGTCACTGAGTTGTACGGTTTCTTACTAACGTAGATCACTAAGCTACATAACAGGTACTCGCTTCGCAAGCTCTTGTTCGTCACTGGCACAGATCGGAATGATAAATGGAAGTATGCTGCATTTTTTAGCACGTATAATTACCATCTCAATTAACGGTTGCTAATCAGCCATCAGCGTGACAGTATGCATGACCTGCCAATTGATGAATGCACTAATAATAATTAAATTTGTTACACTCTATTTTTTGGTCGTTCATGGTCGATTATGTACTTCACAAATCAATTAGATTTTTAAAAGTTGATGTCATGTAATACAATAAATCGATTTTCATTAGATATACATCGAAGTAACGCTCGAGCAAGCGATTGCCGGTACGTGCAAGGTAGTTTCGCATTGAATACCGTTATAAGGTTTAAATAAGAAATTTGTTAGCTGTAACTCCATTTCATCTAAAAATTTCATTCAACACTTATACAAAATTCAGTACATTTACCCTCTATGAGTGAAAAGTATTTTGGTTTAATCATGGTTAACCTATTTCATTCATTATTGCTTTGGCTAGATGAATTCGCCCATTCTTAATTGCAGTTATATCTCAACAATCTTGGTAAGAAGTGGTAGAACACTTACTGAGTGTGCTATCAGTTCTTATCAAGCAAGGACAGAGATATAATTATGCTCTCGCGAGTTGGGGGATAGGTTCCTAATTAGCTCTAGCAACAGCTGGTTGGCTGTTTGCTTTTCTTTAAATGCAAGTTGACGTAAGCGTGTGTACGAGAGCAATAAAACCGTATTCAGATTGTCGGCTCAATTGCCAAAAAACGGAAACTACGAAACAATGAAACCATTAAATTGTCACGATTATTGCACCTGAATTATAATTCTTGCACTGAAATGTTATGCCTGAGTACAAATTATAATTTTTTAATCTAAGAAAATATTACAAGGTAAGAGAATATCTTTTACCATAAAATCGCAAAAACGTTACCTTCAGGCCTGAAATGCTTCCTGACTGTGGCGTACAAGAATATCAAACCGTGACTGTTTAGAGGTTAGTTTTATAGCGGAAAATGCGCAAGCATAGGAGAAAAACGTGTTCATACCGAACAAATGCCTAGAATGGTGAATGATTGTGTAGGCATTAGGCTGGTATAAGCAACGCGATTGATTGAAGAACAACGTGATGTTGGAGAAGATCATTTACGAAGTATTACTTTAAAATGCGAGAATTTATATATTTCGTTTCCAGCGGGGTTGATCTCATCGGTTTGCAAGAAATTTTTCACAACAGTTTGAGAGCACGACATAGCAAGCTTGCCTCTCTGCTAACGCAGGATGGCAAGATAGCCACTAGCTTCACTTGGCCAAACTGTCTCGGCAAACTTGAGATGAACGTGCATTGCACATTGAATCGAATTTTCATCGAATCGATTTTTCCCGTGCGATCACCTGAGCCTGAGAGCAAGATAACGCAAACAATCATTCAATGAATAATTCTTGTTTTTTCATTAATTACAGACTTATAATAATGTTCAAACAAATACAGCAACTGCTCGTTACAATAATTTAACTGAATCACATGACGAACAGTTCCTTTGATACACAATTATTATCAATCGTTTTATTGGAATTAATCTCTTGTGAAGATTGAGTCATGTACTTGCTAGACACGAGGATGCATACTAAGACTTTGCACGTAATTTTTTGCCCTTCGCTGCGCTGTGACAAGAATTCACAATATTCCGTCGCAGCAAAAAATAACGTCGCTCATACAAGGTCGCAGCTCCAGCTCATACATCCCACTGTGTGATGTGCAGAGGGATGAAACGATAGTTTCTCGGTAATACAGTGAAGAAGTTGCGATTTCTTCATATTACAACCGTACACTTACATATAGTCTGGACCTTGAATGACTGAACCATATAGTACCCTATATGAGTTGAACATAAAACACGATCTGCAGTTTTAGGTGTGGACGGACTTCAAAAGGTCCAAACAGCATTTAAATGGGAACAACGGTTAAGTGTATTGGATAGCACGAACTATAGCAAGTATTCTTACGGTTCTCGGAATCGTCTTCCAGTGGCGCAAAAAACAGGTTCAAAGCGCCGAAAAAGTCTTCACGAAGCCACTGTGGTTCTCAGAGATCGCTCGATAAAGGCAGAGGTTAAAAGAGCAGTTCGGCTGTTGAGACAAAGCCTGGAGAACGCCCGCAGCGCTCAAGTTTTTTCCAGTCATGACTGAAATCTATAAGAGGGACCTAGAGGACGCGCGGCTTACAGTTCCTTGAGTCCCGGCTACGTAAACATGGTAAGAGTAGCTGCTCAATTCCAGAATATAAAAAATATATATACTAATTATAAACAACGACGACTTGTCGAGTGCGCTGTGACACGAGTAATTATTTCCGTCTTCAAGAATGTATATAAGTGTGATGTAATAAGTTTTGTAATGTGTTGGGAGTAAAGAATAACAGTGAAGTAAGGCATAAAGAGGGAGCGACGCTGTCGTTAACAAAGTTGGAGTCGCATGACGCTCGCCGCGAATATTTAAAGATTGAACTTGTTGCTTGGGTTGTGATGATGATAAAAAATCATGCCTGGTGACAAAGTTGTGCTGAAATTGTTCTGTTAAAAATAAAAAAAGTATGAAATTATCCAGTGCAAAATTAGAATCATACATTACTCTTATGAATTGAAATAAAGAAGGTCTGCAAGATTTTTTATTTAGAAATTGCTCAGTTTTCTAAGAATGATCTGGCTTAGAATTTCTACCGTTACCTATAACAAATTTGCAATAAAAAAGTAGGCAAGTGCGGAGAGAAGTTAGAATAAAATGGAAAGTGTGACTTGTTTCGCTGACTCGCTTCTGATCAGCGCCATTTTTTCCATTAATCTTCAAGCTTGGGTTGATTAAAAATAATTTTGTTACAGATCACAAGCATCTTCTTCCTAGCCTCGCTCCTGGTGGCAGTTGCAGCGCAGGACCAGCCGGCTGCTGGAGGCGCTGGTCAGACAAGGTACGGGGGGCGGCCCAACCGATTCCAAACCGGTTTACCTCATGGCGGCGCTGGAGGATTCGGTGGTGGGATTGGCAACCAAGGATTCGGAGGTGGGATTGGTGGACACCCAGGAGGATTTGGTGGGGGTATTGGCCTCCAAGGTGGATTTCCAGGACAAGGATTTGGCCCCGGCGTTGGAGGCCAGTTTGGACCAGGCATCGTTAACCCTGGTGTAGGCGGTGGATTGATCGGCACGACGCACACCGACGGCGCATTGGCGTATAACTGCGCTGCGACCGCTAGTCAAGGCCAGTTTGGCATCGACGCGACGTGTGAGAAATGGTGCAAGACTCCCCAGCAGTACTGGGGCGGCAAGTACGTCTGCTGTGATGACAGGCCAGCCTTCTGTCCCCCCGTCAGGAGCGAGTGTCCGAAGTTCGGGGGGCTGGGCCCCGTGTGCTGCTTCGTGGACTCACAGTGTCAGATACCGACGGACAAATGCTGCTACGACACATGTCTGGGTCACAAGGTGTGCAAGCCTGCTACCAAACAAGGCTTCTGATCTAATTCACTTAAAGTTTTAGTAGCGAATTCAGGGCTCCACGATGTTTCCTACATAACTCTAGAGATTAACAATAGCAGTTGTTACGAGGTTTCCCTAAAATATGTTGCTGGTTGTAGGGCATTTTAGCTTAAATCCGTCATAAAAAATTGAACTGTTAATCCAGAGTTCACTTTCCATTTCAATAAATATAAAATTCTAAAGGTGCTTCAATTTCCCTGTCAAAAATTTCACGCAAAACTCAATTTTGAGATTGACACAACTACCTTTGAACTGATTGATTCACCATAAGCATGCAGGAAACTTGATTTTATTCTTAAGATTCTGAATGACAAGAAAATAACGATTAAAAAACATTAGTATATTTAGTAGATGACACAAAAAGACCTACGGAGATGGAGGTTCTTTTACGGTGCTGTTCGCCACACAGTCGAAAAATGGAGAACAAGTTATCGCGGTCTATTGAACATTTCTAAACAAGAAAGCCTAGTAACACTAATTTGTTACTAAGATCCGTTCTGTGTTGTAGCAACCCTAATAAAGTCACCTCTCGCTATCTAAAATGTAACCTTTCAAAGCTACAACGGATCAATTGTTATATACATTGAATACAACTCGCAAGTGAATTGAACATTATTGGGCGGTAAACACTCAATAAACAAGGGCTTTATTGATAACAAATTGTCTCGTTGAGACCACAGTGCACTCGAGAGGTTCTATATTGCAACCTTCAAAATGACAGGAAACATCCACATGAAAATAATACTCAGGGCTTTGATCCACTACCTTTAAGATGCAGGATGGTCAACTCACGAAAACACTGCAGGCCGAGGCAGTTACAGTTGACCGTGAGCAAACATTAGCAGATAAAATAACATTTTTTACGAAGTTTTTTTATGACACGACGGGTATACTACCACTTCTCCAAAGAGTAGTAAGCTTCTATTTACTGTCCAATAAATGCACCCTTTGCTTATTGCTGACTCTCTTACAACTACGATAATATTTACAAATTTCAATGATAACAATATAGGAAGAGTGGAGAGTAAATGCGCCAACAACTATCAATGCCTCTCTCTGACTAATGTCAGGTTTTTGCACGCGAACTACAGCGGTGCAGCGAGCTCCGGTATGCGGGTCTCATAAGGATACGAGATGGGAGTACATAGCATCTTGCTTTCCTAAAGATAATACAGGAAATGAGATGAATTAGCCGATGAACACATGCAATAGATCACTCGCAGATAATAAAGCGTAGAGGTGATGAGGTTTCAAGTTACCTCATCCATAAGTAATCCACTGGATAACGTAACTAAAACGATGCGACATCGCATGCATCGCTACACGATTGTTCTACTCATCTAAAAGGACATCGCAACTCTACACATAAAAACGAAAATTTAAACTAAAGGTATCCTGAACGCGAGAATATGAGTGAACATTAATGCAAATCATTTGCACGAACGTACAAGAAAAAATAAATAAATATTGAGCACAATTATCTGCTGCTGCATTGAACGCGAGTTCGCATACCACGTGCGAGCCACTATCACCAACGACCACTTCATTCTGGTGACACGGGAAAGAATTTCTACACTTGATAATACAAGGCGATGTATTTAATTGCAAAAATTCGATGAACCGACAAAAAAATTCCATAAATATGCCTTAAATCAAAATGATTGTAAAGAAAGGAACAACATTGGAAAATATAAAATCAATACTGAATAACAGATCAAGTTGTAATTAACACAAAAATTTTTAGAACAAAAGAGAAAAAAAATCCAGACAGCCGAGCTAGATTAAAAAAATTATTCTAAATCCATAACCCTCACAGAATTGACGCACTTGCAAGAGAACAAATTTTTGCGGCACAATTGTTAACCCGAATTGGCACTTGTAAAGGTAATTCCTAACCGCCGTAAAAGTATTTTTCAGCAGAGATTAAACGAAGGATGAAGAGCATTAGCACGGCGATGCGGTAACAAGACAAATGGCTCCGCTGCATCACGACTAGAAAGTAAGAGAAAATAACTTAGAAGTAAGAACCCCAGCAACCAAACGAACTATGACTCTCGAATGCATTTGGACAATAAGCCAAAGTTCCCAACTGTGTGGTCACTAGGGAAGAGAAATGCAGAGCAGGAAATGGAAACATTAAATCAACGAGTCATTACGAAGAACATATTCAGAAGACAGAAAATTTGACTCGTATATTTTTATTGAAAACATATCACGCTCGCGTCTGTTTGCGGTAGTAACGGCACATAGGATCAGATGTAAGACGGAATCTAACATTATTGTACACAACAATGAAAACAAAGAGCAAAGATATTCAACTACCATTTAAATTTCATGACTTGAAGACCAGAATAACCTTAAATATTTGTAATAAACTTGTAGTAAACAATTCTGCAGCTGATAGGAATTTATAGGCTACTCGAGCTGTTCGGTTTTCCGTGGCCCGAAAACTGGAAGTTAATGCCAATAGTAGGCTTGCCTGTGTCTCGTTTAAAACATATACGCTCCTGCTGCAGCGGTGATGTAAAAACGATCCAGGGTCTCTGAGATTTTCTGAAGCGTCTGCGCAACAAGACGCCTCCATTTGTTTACTCATGAACGAACATTTTCAGAGAAGCTCGCTAACGCGGATGCATAAGCAGGCAAAGAAAGAGGCAAACCAGACAAACAAACTTAACAACAAAGAGCGAATGTTGATAGCAAAAGAAATGCATGTAGACGGCCAATCATAATTTCGCAAGCTAAGTCACATATATTTTTAGCAAGCTCAATTGTGCTAAGAATCTGCCACAGAAAACATTCCGTACAACCATAGCGGTGAACACAGCACGACTGATCAGCTTGACTTTTAATGCACTAACGTATTGGCCATAGGCGAAATTATAAGACTTGGAAAACGTACTTATGAACCTTATACTTGGCGTATAAGGTTAAATTTTAGTGACAAATGCTAGAAAGACGAGTCAGCATTATCTCAACTTATTAAGATTCAAAAAACTAAACGCAAACGAGGAAATTAGGTCGGGAGTTTAGGAGTAGCATTGACATGATACTAACAGTGATTATTAACAAGGCTTTGACTTAGCTTAGGGAGTCCGCTAAATCGCAAATAGATGCACTACCACAATGGAAGGAAAAAGTCAATTTAGCCGGTAACCCAATACTTAGTGCGTAGATGGTGTCTCAAAAGAAATCTAAGTCTGAGGGATGGTTGCATGACTTGGGAGAGTATCTCGAATACGAGCTGAGCTCATAATACTTAATGATGTCAACTTCATAGACATTATCAGCGACGGTGAATAGTTCAGTAAATATAATCCTCTCTTCATCTCTCGACGGTGAGCTTATTGTCAAAACAATGCAGAGAAGACTGGACACTGCCGTCTTTGCAATTCAAATGCTACGAAAACGCACACATAAATAACAGATGACTTCTCTTATCTGAATACCTACCGACTCGGGCAGAGTGTGATACTTGCGGGGACCGGGCGTGGGTCGTGGACCGATAGTTGGAGACCGTTATACTGATGGTTTGAGACCATCGTTCTAGGTACAAAATAGCTACATGCAGCATTTAGCTATAATCTAAGAGCCGCATCTAGAATACGCACAATACCCCAGAAATGAAGAAGCACGTCTATCTGATGTTCAATGATGACCACAATGGCAATAATAATAGAAAATAAGGACAAACTCCTTACACAGTCTACTAAAGGGAGATAAATAATACTATATGATAATAATATCATCATCACTATCATTATTCACAGGTTCTTAAAAGATAAGGAATTCCACGTAATGTCTCCAGAAAAAGTGCTGATCACGAGCCATCGTGAGCCCATCTGTGCGTTTTGTACCGAGCAAAGCCCCTGCCGCGTCTCCACACGAGCGGCAAGCAGCTGTCAAACATCCTACACATTGGTGTAGGTTTCTGTCTGCTTCTCGCATGCTTACAAGAAGCTCTCTCTCAAAATATATAGCAAAACGTCACAACTTCGTTATGACTACAGCGTGCTGTTTCACACTAACCGGCGTATCAGTGAACAGAAAAGGGAAATACCTCTGACAAGTTTCAGAATGTTCCACCAACGGCACACCTATGTTACGTGGATCAGAAATATAATTTGGGTAAAATGGCAAAGGGTTTGGAAAGACAGAAATCCGGCAGCTGTAAACAGCGAGCTCATGTGAATACACCGACTTGCACAAATAGCTACACTTCACAGAAAACAGCGTCGAACGAGGCGGTATTGCTCTCAAAAACTTTACGTTTATTGTAGCGGCTGTCCTACCTAATCTATAAATTATATTCAACACTTGTATCAAGTTTACCTTGCTTTGCGGCCATGATCATTTCAAATACTCCACATCTCATAGTGCTCACGCTTAACCGCTTCATGGCCATCGGAATGGGTGGTCAACATCGCACTTTCTTTGCATGAATTAGGCGTGTAACCTCACGCTTATTTACGCAGAAGAATACAATGTTGCCACACAAAAAGATGGTCGTCAATTCCTGTTGGTGTAGGTAAAATTAGCGTCGATGTTATCACGATAACCAAGCAAGAGAACGGAGTAGGAAGACGACTTCATTAAGAGTCGGCGGCAAGCGTAAGATCGTTGATGATAAAGCGATATCTTCATCAGAGACGGCGGAATCAGACAATAGTTGTCGTGTACGTGAAGGGTCGTCAGTTCTTCTCATTAAGGTCAATAACTTTAAATAAATAGACGCTAATCACACAGAATAAATGGACGTGACGAAAATTGTGTAGACCGTCACGAGGATCTAAAGCTGAGGGATCTCGACAGGTGGCGCTGAGCTGCAGCCTCGCCGACACGACAGCAAACCCAATAATTGCAACCGCCCACATATTGCACATTATTTGTCCTTAAGCGTTCCTGTGAAAAAAAAAACATTGCATTAGCAACTGGATGAAACAGAATTGATATAAAAACAAATAGTGGCAACTGCAATATGATTGACCTGAGCTTGAAACAAAATTTAAAATACATGGGCTGAACACTGAGGCTTAATAATGATACGAATGTCATTTCTTATACATTTGTTTTGAAATATCACGGGCTGGCATAGATATGAGAATATACTGGAAAATAATACTCAATCGTGAATTGCTTAGCATGAATATCATTTCGTCAAACACGAATTAAGTGATTGATCCCACCTTTCATTTAATTGAACAGTGTGCCATGGAATAATATCCCTAAAAAACAAATGTATCGTACCCACACAACACAATATAGTAGTAAATTCTAAATCTAAAGTGCAATGCACGCAGTATGTACAAAAATGCAAACTTCACTAGCATCGTCGCGACTAGATGACCATCCAGGTTATTCAATGAGAACGGATGGTAAAGTAAGATCACTTGATCAACATCCAACGTCTGATGTGACCGTGGCGCTTGAAGCAAGCTTTGGTGGAATGCGACAAAAGCGAACGCTATGAACTAACACTTTACCAATTTTATATTGGCAATTAAATCAGACTTCAGTGAAATGAGACGAATGCGAACGCTATGAAGTAGCACTTTACCAATTTTATATTGAATTCACCTCGGGTGTGATGATTTCAGGACTTCATTCAATGAAATTTTTTTAAATGTCCCATTTTTTATGAGCAGCGGACATATATTATTAGATTGTTTACTTCCAAAAACGTTTTCCAAAATGCAAAACTGATAAATTAAAAACATTAGGATGAAAACATTACAAAGAAATCGAAGAATGAAACTGTTGCGGTTCACCACTTGAGCGCTGCCATAGCCAATGAACAGTGACATAGACGGCGATCGAGTGGTTCTCACATTTAAATACCATCAAAAATATTCTCAACGATTGCCAGACATGGAAAGTAAAACATCATTCCCACTATGCACGATAAAACACTAGAATGCTGGCTAATTAGCTCACTCTTATTAAAGCAGCAGGAAAAACCAAAGCCAGAGCTAATACGTGGCACGGAAGAACGAACAAGAGGAAACATGGCTACGGCGAGATCAGGACGAGTATATAGGGATAGAAGAAAAGAATAATACGGATATAGCAGAGGAATAGAATAACCAAGCTTTGGAAGGACGGCAGGAACAACAGCAGGACGAGACAATAATGAAAACACAGCAAGACATGCAGCATATGTACTTGCGTACAACGAGCAATAATGTAATAAAAACTGTGCTGCTCACTCGCAAATGTTCACCAAGAAGTTGACGTTCTCTCTGCTGTAGGAAAATGCCCATCTGTGACTCCCGCAAAATTAGAGACAAATTTTGAAGTCGAAACAAAATAAAAATTATTTCAAGGTACTTCGGCTCATTTAGAAACGAAAACGTCGGCTTAAGGCTGTGTTGAAGGGTGTTTAGGAAGATAAAAAGCGACTTGGTAGGAAAATTATAAACTTTAAATCGAGCCTGCAGTAAAACTTAAATTTTGATCAAATAATTGCCTATTCAGAACAGAGATTTGATCAATATCTGGTCATTTCAACAATCAAGCGGTCATGATAGAAACTTGATTCTAAGTATGAATATCATACAAATAACAAAGATGGGTTATAAAGATATCGGCCATCACGATAACAAAATATTTTAATTCCAAGTTCATGATCCAACTAATAAATTAAAACATAGCATCAGTGAATAATTCAATAAACTTGAGTGAGTTAAAGAAGGATGCTCGTGGCCTCATAAAATAAAAAAAAAATCACTGAATAATAAAAAAGTGTTTGATAAAGTGTAGTTCTGAGTGTTTAAAATTATAATGATAAGAATGTGCAGCAGAGAGAACGCGTGTAGAAGAGTAGCAGCGTTCAGGCGTCGTACTGCCCCCTGGTGTACGCGGGGGAAATTTTCCACCCGCCGTGGGTGGTGGACGACGAGTGGCGGACACCGCCGCCACCACCACCACCACCGCCGCTCCACTGTCCACCACCGCTGCAGTTGCTGTGGAAACCATCACCACCACCGCCACCTCAACAACTCATCACTTCTAGGGAATCTTCGTCTTTCCGAAAAATTCTCGAGGCTTATCGTATCTTTTGGTCAACTACCGAAGTGGTCAATTTTTATAGTGGATTCAATTCAGAATAATCTCACGAAACATTTTAAGCTCAAAAATTTTTTGGGAAGCATCTACATCATTCACACCCAAGATTATTCGAAGCATTTGCAATTTGTGAACAATTTTTCACACTCTAATTCAAATCATCTATAAACATAACGCGCGCTCTCTCTTTAATTATTCATATTTTTATAGATCTGTAAAATCGATCACAAAACGTCTAATTAAAAAAACGTCTAATTTTTTCAATAAACAAAACGTCTAATTTATTTAAAAAGACACACAAAACATCTTATTTTTCTATGAAAATCGCACTAGTTTCAATTGTTTTATCAAAATTTAGAAACAAAAGTCTACCATCGTCTTTCTAAACAACTGGGATTGCCAACACCTCAAGACCCTTAAAAGTTACAGACATCACAAACCGAATGCAGACACCTCAAAAATTATAGTGAACGGACAGAGCAAGACGATATCTGAAATACGTACACGTGAAGAACACGACCCAGCTAACGCACACACAACTGAACTACGAACTCCTGACCTGAGGTCACCTCGTGGGCACCTAGCGAAGTAAATCTATCTTGCTAGCTAACGGCGCAAGTGGATATTAGAGGAAAAAATTAATATATGAAACATTCATATATGCAGCGTGTCATATATAAGACGTCATTAGTTGTCCAGTCACAGAAAACACACAATAATGTCAAGCGTATTCTTAATAAGAAATGTTCAAAGTGATCTTAACGGTCACACATACAAGACGAAACCAATTAAGTAACTCCAAGAGCCCGGTACATAAATCGATCATTTTGAAGTCACCAGATCGAAACTAATTCAAGAGTCCCGAATAAGATGTGCAGCCCAAGCAGACGTATAAAAAAACCGTACCACATGCAGCGAACGTTACCGCATTCCAGCTCTGACTGGTGAAAATAATTCAATAATTTAATTAATTTAATTCATAATTTAACAAAATCAGCGGCAGCGGCACAAGCGTGTCAGCCAATATCCAAGTGGAAAACTAAACAAGCAAATCTCAGACAAGAGAACGAGCAAAATACCAAAGTTTGAAATCTAATTACAACATAACGGGGATAACTGCAGTCGAGTTTTGGCCACGCAAGACTGGATCTGTCTTCGGTGATTGGTTACATACAACAGAAGCAATACTCGTGCGTTCACTTACCATGTTTGAAACGAAGTTTGATGCTTATCTTTATCATCTTACGTATTAACCGAGGATTTGATAGGTTTAATAGGTATAGGATTTACTGCACTCCACGTCGAGCAGCTATCTAAGCGCACATTCAGAAAAATGAATGTGTCATCCTGTCCAAATAGTGACCCACTTTCAGCACGTAGAACTGATATGCTCTTTTGCCGGACAAAACTTGGTCAGGACGAACCACGCGAGTGAAAAAGTGCATCGTTATTTGGACAAACTAACACTCATTTCTGAGTGCAATCCACATGTGTGACTCACCAATTAAGGACAGGGACAGCAACGAACGGTGCTTCATTGCCTCGGACGCGGCAATGGGCATCTTGCAGGGCAGTATATTACTACTCTTCTGGCAATTTAAATCATCATCGCTGATCGTCGCAATATCACCTTTAACGCAATATCACCTTTAACGCAATATCACCTTTAGCGGCGGTAGGCTATAGGCTCCATGCATGGCACACAACTTACCCAGGTCCAGGGTAGTAATATGGCGGGGGACGCTCGTACTCCGGTGAGAGGCTCGGCTGGCTGGTGTAGCGAGGAGGTCCGCTGCTGCACACCAAACATCGCTCCTTAGTACCCTTAGTATCGCTCCTTAATATCCTTAGTTTCGCTCCTTAGTACCCTTAGTATCGCTCCTTAATATCCTTAGTATCGCCCCTTAATATCCTTAGTATCGCTCCTTAGTACCCTTAGTATCGCTTTTTAATATCCGTAGTATCGCTCCTTAGTACCCTTAGTATACTGTAGGTTTCGGGCGTACCAGTCCCAGGTCACGTTGGAGCGCCGCCGCTCGCAACGCAACTCATCGTATCATCCACACCAATATCATCTTTAAATAACTTCGAGGTTTCTTTCTAAAAAATATGAATGCTGAAGTATTCGATTTGAGTTATAAATTTTAAGTAGTCCAAAAATTGTATGCGCAATTCCCGTTTGTTTAGATGCTCGTATTCACTTGATGGAAAAGGTAATATTTCCAAATTTTGGGTTGAGATTTCAAGAAAAAATGTACAAACATTTCGGGAATTATTTCATGAATAAACTTGAAAATATTTTTCAAAGCCCATGCAAAATGATGAGATACAGTAGCAAGAATCAAACTTTAAAAGTTAAAACTTGAAGCATGTGCAGAAAATTCAAAAGCAAGTGTTGTGGTTCGGCGTTTCCCTTATGGATGTCATCCTCTATGATACGACGGCAATCAACTGATGGATGAATGATTTCGTACACACTTGTACATTAATGAATCTTGTACAGTAACGTGACCGGTTCAGTTCAACATAAGCAAGAAACTCGAGAACAGATCATCAGTAAGCAGGTTTGATAAAGTCTCGAACAAATGCTACTAAATTCGTTAAAATACTGCTACGATAACAGCAGAAACCGGAATTGAAAAGATAAATTATTTGCCCAAAGCTTAAAATTTAAAATATTAATTTTAACATGTAGGTGAAGAATAATAAAAATATATCATAAGTATCAATAGAAAGAAAGCGAACTGTAAATAAATTTTGAGCCAGGGTCTCAATAACATTAGATTATTATAGTATAGCCGAGTATCCCAGTCTAATGAAGAAATTCTCGTTTATCGCCAAAAGAAAGTGCTTATAATTCAGACATGGAGCAGAAACTGGTAGGAAAAATAATAAAAGTCAAAGAAATACGAAATACAAAACTAATTGATCAGGCAGTAACGAGCATTGAGGAGCTGCGATACGGCACGGCGTCGCACTGTAGGTCTGTGGCGGTACACTGCTTTAACGGATAACTAGTTTACTGTCAATTAACGTATCTTTATTGAGATAATACATCATTTGGACATCTCAATGTTGAAATTTGGTTTAACATTGCCAATCCCAGGCAGGCTTTATTAGATGATTTTACGGTTCGAGGAAGAATAGGCCATTAAGTTCGCTGAGAAAAGTTCGGTGCGTTTTTAAGTGCATTTGTAATCAATAATTGCGAAAAATTTCTTGAAATTTTAACTGACTAATCTACCAATCAATTTTAATTTGAAATCAAATCAATTTGAAAACGAAGCAGTCCTACTGACAGACCTGCAGTGTTCAACAAAATGACAAGTGGAGATATAAAACAGCGGCAGCCACAAGTACGAGTGCAGCTGCAACATGCATTCCCTTCCATCGCACTTTGCTTTAAAGTTAAAACCTTCTACTCTCGTCATATCAATCGTCAGTCCGAAACGTCTTCGAATATCTGTACCTTAGACATGAGTCAAGTCAAGTGTTAAAAGGACATCAAGTATATTCGTTTTGCATCCTCATATTGCAATGGATTCAAGATATAAATAACAAAGACCAAAGTGTAAGTTTTGTCACAAAATGAAAAAAAAATCGTCTGAGGTGACCGTTTACACTCAATATGATCTAATCTACTTTTGGTCTTCCCGCTCGGCTTATCTGATGATTTCATAGTTGGCATGAGTAAATTAAGATAAATTGAGTATATACCTCCTGCATCACAAGAATGTTCCACATTAATATAAGTCTTAACAATCAGTCGATGCAATTCACACGAGAAAAAGGAATAACATTTGCGTCAATTAGCCTAGGAGTAATCAATGGCGAATAAGTATGATAACCTGTAAAATAATACCCCCAATAAATATCAATAGCTAAGCTGCAGCTACAAAGTAATAACCTGTAAAATAATACCCCCAATAAATATCAATAGCTAAGCTGCAGCTACAAAGTACACTGAGGTGCAACTCACTCAATGGGGGGCTGGTCGTGGTGTCTGGGGGCGGCAGGCCCCGTGAAGCCCACAACAGGGGGCGGGGCGCCCTGTGGGGAGCTGTAGTTGTGGTGGTTGCTGGGGTGCCCGCTGGCCCCCGCCTCTACGTACTCGCGCGACCGCTGAGGCTTCTTGTCGTACGCGCTGCAGCGGGCACGAGGCAGTTAATTAGTTCATATTAATATAATTATTATTTATTCATTCAGTACAATTATTATTTTTATTGATTCATTATACAGGGGACTAAGTCAAGACGCAGTTAATCGATTCATTTATTCCTAATACAGAAGAATAAATCTCTTCATTGATTTAGAATTAGTAAACAATAGCAAATTTGAACATGAAGGAATCAATCTAGCATAGACACAGACTTGACTACTTCACAGACTTGTATGTATAATTGCTGTGGAAATACGTGGAAATATAGCGGGATACCATGCAATAGGCAACGACACTAACTAAGATGTGAAGGAGGGTTTATTCTGTACAAAACTTTTGTGACGGTCAAGACTACGAAATATTATTTTTCATAAGCGCGATCAAACTGTGCATGCTTACGATGGATGGAGCATCAATACATACGATTCAATGTATAAGTTGAAAAATTACGGGTAAGGCATATTATCCTCAACTGGATAAAGTCCCGATTTACTCCGCGGTTTTCGTAGGAATACCATGTGCAACTTTATTGTATAGGTGCAGTGAGGAGTAACTTGGTGTGTACCCACAACATCTGACGTTGGATCAACGTTGAATTAAAAGTAGAATCAATGGTGAGATTCAGCGTCATTTTCCTAGTGGGTATCTACGGTCGCATGAACAGTGTGGAGAAACGTTCAACGGTGAGGCGATCGAGTCATGGACTTGTAGCTTCATTAGGGGTGGGAGGTATGGAGTGATATAAAGAAAGAGGGATGAAAATAATTCAAAGAGGGATTCAATACTACCCATATAATTATTGAATTAAAATGAGCACGGCACAGTTACAACAGCATGCAAATCCTCTGAGTTAGAAATTCATGGGTTCAGTTTTCCGCATTATAAACTTCCACTACCAAGACAAGTTGAAGGCTTTATTAGCTTTAGTGAGCCAAGTTTACTATTGAGTACAGCATCGGTTCAGTGAAGCAATGAGCAGCATCGTACGGGCAACGTTTGACCATTCATGGGATTTACGAGTATATACTTCGATACGTTAAATCATCGCGGGATGATGATTAATCATCGCTGAAAGTATCGAGTGACAACAAAAGTATTCGATATATTCCTAAAAGATGAAGACACTGTGAAAATGGGTGTCGTTTGGGGTGTCACACAAACTGTGGTATCAAAATAAATTCACGTGATTGTCATGAGCGATGTGCGAGGAGTCACTTCACACACCAACATGCAATCGGCATGCAATTATATTTATTATTAACACAAGGAATGCAGCTCTGCAGACGTACAGAGGAGTGTTGACGCCAATTATCAGTAGCATAGGCAATTATCAGTAGCACAGTGAATTATCATCTCTAATTATATTAAGCCGAGCGTCGCACAACAGGGTGAGGCGGAACACAACCTGTGCTGCAGAGGCAAATGTGGCAGCACAAACATCGTGAGAACATTTTGAGCAATAGTGCAGTGGCAGCACAAACACTGGAGCAGTAAGCAGTGTGAGCAATAGTGCAGTGGCAGCACAAACACTCTGGAGCAGTAAGCAGTGTGAGCAATAGTGCAGTGGCAGCACAAACACTCTGGAGCAATAAGCAGTGTGAGCAATAGTGCAGTGGCAGCACCAACACTCTGGAGCAGTAAGCAGTGTGAGCAATAGTGCAGTGGCAGCACAAACACTCTGGAGCAGTAAGCAGTGTGAGCAATAGTGCAGTGGTAGCACCAACACTCTAGAGCGGTCGTATTTACATTTAGCTTCGACGCCATAGATTGAGAAATTGGACAAAGCGTTGGAGTAAATGAAGCGCGAATAATGAACAGAAAATAACAGCGTGTTGTAAGTAAGCCTGAAATGCTGAGCAATAATCAATTGGTAAGAAAAGAGCACTGAATAAACATAAGTTCCCGTGAGACTATACATCGATACCAGTCCCTGGAAGAAATTTAAAAATTAAAAAATTAGAAATCAAAATTTTTTAATTAAAAAAACACGTCCGAAGTGTCAGTATTTCATATGATCAACGCCAGTCAACTAACGAAGTTTCTGGGAATAATTAATTCACAATTTATACTGATTCTAAAAAAGCACGGGCGCCGCGATCCGAGGGTTGACGGTATCGATGCATAGTGTTGGAGGAAAGCTGTAACACAAAATTTGTAACAGTCAGTGACAGGAGTAAGTGGTAATACAAGAGACGGTCAGTGACAGGAGTAAGTGGTAATACAAGAAACGGTCAGTGACAGGAGTAAGTGTTAATACAAAAGACGGTCAGTGACAGAGGGAAGTGAGGGCAGACCGACTGACCTGGTGAGCGGTATATTGTCCCTCTCAGCGTATGCATCATACATGGACTCATAGCTGGAGGGAGAGGGACCATGCTGTTAGTCGAGGGCCTTACACCTACAGCCACTGGCGGGGGCTAAATTTAGCTATCTCAAAAAATGTTCCCAAAAAGGCATCTCAAAAATGACACAAAAAAATGTTCCCAAAAAGGCATCTCAAAATTGCGATAAGGGGTGGGGTTGATTTCATGTAGAACTGTAGGTTAACTAGAATTTCAGACAGGTGAATCGTATCGGCGGGTTATCAAACGGGAATATACAATTTCACGTGCACAATTTGAATGAATTCTAAGAAGGCATATCTTGGTATGAAGAAATAAAAGAATATTATGCATTATAAAATAATTAGACGAGATACTATTTAATCGGGAGGGTTGGGAACAGCAAAAGATTGGAATAAGAGAGTATAGGGTTTGGAGTCCTTGGTTAATATGTGATAAATGAAGGATTTAAAAAGACAGACAAATTTACGGGCAATCGAGGATTGAGACGAGAAAATATTAAGGAAGCTTAAAAAATAAGTGAAAGCAAGAGTGAAAACACATTTTGAAAGACCACACAAACACATTTGAAAACAAGAGTGAAAACAAGGCCGAAGGAAAATGTAGAAAACCAAATAAACCAAATTAGAGAGGTAACATAGACCACACACAGAAGTTCTTTCAGAAAAAATCTAAACTAAAAAAATCAGAGCCCAGCGATTTAAAATCCTGTAAGCCGATCTCTACGAAGGCACAGTAATAACGATTGCATTTTTAAGTTTATATATTGACGTGGAAGCGCACCGGTGCACCGACAGCACACGACGATTTCTTTAATGAACCAAATCGCAAATGAAGTAAGGAACAGAACAGGAGGAGAGTAAAGAGTGAAGGATACACCGAGCAAAAATGTTAAACATGAAGCTGTAACATATGTTGATACCGTAAAGAGATTACGATAATTTTATTAAAGGAAATTGAGATGATTTTATTGCACTCTAACAAGACATATAGTCAAACAACGCCCGATGCAGACTCCAGTTCCACGGTCAATGTCATCCAGAACATCCATTTGTTCGGTGGCATCCAGAGGCCGTACTACATATCGTAAATAGTTGTGTTCTTAACTACAGCAGCTAATCAATTACGGCTGTTCAAGCCAAATGTACCAATCACTGTCGAGAAACCGGCCGCTACGTTTACTTAAGCGAGCTATGATAAAACGACTAGCCATGACATCGCCATGCTGCCATCTCCGCAAAGCCAAATTTAAGGCAAAACTTTCAGAGACTGAAGAGATTGTAAACGAACATAAGTCCAGCATCAATAATAAGTCAAAGCTACACAATAATGACATTCAATCGTTTCCATTGAACACTAGCAACAATTATCAGACTTTAGAAGACAGATGAAAACATCAATAACTTCAGCAACATTAAACACATTAAGTTGGTACCACTGCAACACTGATGTTCACGCTACAACAGATGTTAGATTATTGAATGAAAGAACTAGTATTGTTTAGATCAACAACACTTATTTCTATCCAGTTTGACAAAAGCAGGCAGACCTGCAGACACCTTCATGGACACTGTCTACATTTGATCATCATTTAACGACGCAATCTACTGCATAGAAATACTCTAGACTAAATGAAACCTAATTAAGGTTTGCCACACACGAAACAAATACATGCACGACAACTACACAATCTAACGAAATATCGAGCTGCTAACAGTTCTAGAACAAATAGCTAATGCCTGTGTAACGATATAAGGCGGCCACCAGTTCAGAATTTATGCTTTTAGCGTATGTAAGTGATTCAGGTTGATGATAGTCTAATGTGATGAAACATTAATGACCAAATTAAACAGCGATTCGAATACAGCTGATCGAACAGCGTCGCTCAAAGATCGTTTTTATGAGTTTTTTCGCCCCGAGAATCTGGCACCGTAAGCTAATTAATGAATTTGATTGCAGCAAAGTTGGCCATTAAAGTGCGGGTTTTCATAAACATTAAACCGGACGTTTTTATTTTACTGAAGAATTAGAGCCTCAGAAAGCAAGAAAAAAACAAGGTTTCAAATATGTTTATACATGATCATGTCAGTGTACTCAAGACGATCACTTAAAGTGCTAAAACATTGGCTCTGAATTAATACAGCAAACGATGTGGTGTTAACATGAGCTGTGATATTCTAATATGTGAGAATTGAATGAAAATTTGAGCTGACGTGAGTAACAAGCATTCGTACATAATTACTCAGCAATTGGTCGCTAAGTCTCACTTGGCTAAAGCCTCAGGGCGGCGTTCGTCATAAGCATCGTAGAGACACTCGCTGCCGCAGCGGGAGAGAATGAATGTCACTCACACTTCAAACAACACAACAAATCAACATCAACGCGAAAATATTTATATTATACAGAGCATAATTACAGGCGAACTACCGCACGGGGACAAGAACTTTTAAAGCATAAATGACAATATTCGATCCCTCCTTCAGGCAAGCTCGTATAACCCCCGAGGGCGCTTGAGACGGCTGCGTATAGCAGGTATACCATGCCACTCACATCTGACACATCTGTCTTCAACACATCCTTACACAACATGATCAATATTTATCGATAACTCAACTAACTTAGAACTTTTAGTTCCTGGACCATCGTCTTGCACACTATTTTTCTTAATAATTAAAAAAATTTGATTTAATCACCACGATGATCTAAGTTGAAATAGACCGACACCAAATAGTTTTAAATTAATGAGCAACAAAGATGATTCATCAGTAGCAACTTACTACAAGAGGTTAACACGTTTAATTCCCCAGGAAACTTCGACACCCACGGTGAAAGAGAAGCAGAAGTGGATAGCCGAAATGTATTACCAAAAACCTCAACACATTTCAAGGGACGAAATATAAGAAGTTCGAAGAGAGAACTTATTCGAAAGAAACTGAGACAATAAAAATTGAAAACAAAAGACCAAAAAGCGCGAATAAGAAGCGATCGAAATCACATCAGTTATCCCGCATGAGAAGTCATAGGTAAGCTGGAGAGAGCCAGTCTAATGGTAAAGGTCTTTTGCATGATATGAATTCTGGTCATGTAAATTTCCTGTGTTGAAAGGTTTTATCAATTTCTAAAATATTACGATCACATATCATCGGAATAAGTGTCACTCTCGACAAAGGGAGGAATTAGAATGCCATAACAATTTAATTGATCTGAAATGTAGTCGAGGAATGAAGAAACTAATCGAGGCTTGAAGGACGGGAGAAGCAATAACGATGGTCAGTATATAGGGGCAACTGATCATTTCAAGGATCTGTGGCATTCGAGGTGAAGAATAGAGCGGGGAACGGTCAACTGTACAGCGTTCTTTATGAATGCATTCCGGATCACTGGCAACCATTAGGATATACTATGTAGAAGACACGATACGTTATTGATTTAGCTTGGATTTTTTTTTTGTTCAACACTTAGATTCACAAGGAGCTTGCAACTTGAAATATTTCGGTTCAGGGGGAAATTATGGTTCCTATAATTAGAAATGCCATTCGATGTAACGACGACAAATCGTCGAGATTTAGCGATAATCCGTTGATTCGAGATGCAGGTTCAACAAGAGGTATCAAAAATGATGACATCAATGATACGTGCTAAGAAAATGTATCTAGTCAATTTTAACATCGGTCCGGCAAAAGTTCTTTAATAAGGAAAAATTCTATAACCTAACATTATCAAAGTAAATAAGGACAAAATCCAATCACCTAAATATGACATTTCGCCCACCACCATATACCACCACTCAAAATTTGTCACCACTGTATAAATAATTCAAATTTCAGCTGCAAAGTTTATCGAAACCAAATTGCAGGATTTTTAATGTTCCTAACGGTTAAATAACCTAGTAATAGATTAATTATCTCTTAATGGATCACTCAATAGATGAATATACAGATAAATCATCTCATACCAGCTATATAATCACTCAATATATAAATAATGTAGTAATAGACAAATACAGTATAGGGAGCATGATGCCGTGAGGCGCGAGGTACTCACGACTCGTTGAGAGGCCCAGGCCAGGGCTCGGTCTTGCGGTAGAGGCTCGTGAGGTGCAGGGCGAACACCACGCACGGCAGGTATACCATGAACACCCAGCCCACGCTCACCCAGAACCCGTTCTGCAGCATAACAATGATATGAATAACTTAATAATAACCGCCGCGAGCCATCATATATACAAAGGGCCCTGTACTGCAGAACAAATCATGTCCTGGGCGACATAATATGCACAACGTGATATCATCAACACCCAGAACCAGTTCTGCAGAATTAATTTCTTAAATGCGTGTTCCAATAATGAAAAGAAAGAAAGCTGAAGGCCTAAACATAACCCTGAAGGCCCAAACATAACCCTGAAAGCCTAAACATAACCCTGAAGGCCTAAAAATAACCCTGAAGCCCTAAAAATAACCCTGAAGGCCTAAATATAACCCTGATGGCCCAAATATAACCCTGAAGGCCTTGATATAAACCCGAATATGCAAATATAAGCCATAAGACCTAAGAAGCCGGTGACTCACGAAGGGGTAGAGGACGTCCTTGCAGAAGGCGGCGGTGGAGGCGTTGTAGGCGCTGGAGAGAGGGCCGCAGCGCCCCAGTCTGTGCTCGACGCTGCCCTGCACGTGTGCCACGTAGTCGTCCACGTCTGCCAGGAAGTCCTCTGAGAAACGCTCCACCAGCTGCACGTGGCACATGTCATTTATATTATAATACACAATTATAAAAAGATATAAAATAAATCAATTTTATTCACAATTCATCAGCTGCTCATGTAAATCGGTAGCCAATGCCTGACGATGAATGATTTTTATTCGCACATATTATGGTTTGTTTTGAGATTTTATTCCAAGATGAACAAATTTAAAGTTATATGCGTTGCTTGAATACAAGCTAATAATATCGATATAATGCGATGAATACGATCCATATGAATGAATTAACTCCAGCAGGCGCGCATAAAAGGCGTCACGACACACCTGAATGGCTTCATAGTTCCTGAAAACTACGTAATTAAATAGACTAACTGATGGCAGAGGTGCACATGCTCGATCTTATTCAATGCAAACAATGCAAGTTAATAAACAAATCAAAAAACTATGCAATCAAATAAACTGACCGAAGGCTGAGGTGCACATTCTCGATCTTATTCAATGCAAACAATGCAAGTTAATAAACAAATCAAAAAACTATGCAATCAAATAAACTGACCGAAGGCAGATGTGCACATTCGCGATCTTAATTCATGCAAACAAAGGAAATTAATAAACAAATAGAAGTTGTCACCTGAATAACTTCACTGCTGCCGTTGGTGCGCAAGTATCGCTGCGCGTACTCGGCCTGGTTGATGAGGCGTCGTATGGCAGGACGCAGAGTCGTGTGGTTGCTGTAGTGCAGGTAACCACTCAACCTGTCCGTGGTCTCCTTAAGTACTTTAGTGTGTCCTCTGATGGCCGTCAGCCATCGCTGCAGAGACTCCAGAAACAGAGCGTCGTTCTTGAGACCGATGGACACCTCTTCGTAGCCCGCAGGCAGCTGGTCCGCAGTCTGGTTCAGCTGGGCCGCCATCTCCAGCAGGTTGATGGTCAGAACCTGCAACACAAGCAAAGCCCGGTAATTTATTGTGCTCTGAATCTTGCGTGACTGAAATAAAATATCGTGCTCTGAATGTAATCAGAATCTTTTTGTGTAAGAAGTATCAAATGCTAATATTTTTTGAGGACAATGACAGGTTGCAAAAACATATTATTTTCACATTAGGTACATGATGAACAGGAAAATAATATACAAATTCTATTTGTAAACACACTTGTATCTACATCTTCTAAATAATCGACATCCGGGCTTGAAATACGCCTCAAATCAGGGTTGGCGATTTTTTTGATTTTTTTAAAAAAATAAAAAAAAATCAAAAATCAATGATTTTTTTGATTTTTTCATGATTTTTTTGATTTTTTTGATTTTTTTATTTTTTCAGCTTTTTTGTCTTTTTTGGGGTGTTATTTTTTATGTTGCAATTAGCCTACTAACAATAACAGTATATGGATCATAATGGATGGCTATAAAGGGCACTTACTGCCTTCAATAATGGCCAACAGGCCAAGGTGGTGTTTACCACTTAGGGATTTTCAGGTAAACAAATATTGATAAGTCTATTCATTAGCATTGTAAAGTTTGTATGGAGCAAGGTAAGGAGCTAAATATTGACCATTTAACTGTCTTCAATATACAAAAACACTTCAGGAATGCAGATCTCCTAAATATTGAAGAGTCACATAACAGATAGGTAGCTGATTGCACAGTGCACAGCACTATCAATAGATCTACTAGTTTTATGTCCTATAAATCTACCAGACTCTACCTTCTATACACACCGACTAGTAGTGACAGAGTGACTGACTGCACTGTTCCCATTTAATTCAGACCAATAAACCAATACTAAACATAAACTGAACGATAACCCAACAAACCTCATACGACTTGAAACAAGACTTAAGTTATGAGAAAAGCTAACACTGTTTGAAATAAACATGTACACAATTCAAATATTTTATATCCATTTACTGCATTTAATTATTTTATATAGTCTTATAATTGTACTTGTTTTGTTTCTAGTTTTAAATTCACATATTTAAAGATTGAAATTAAATATTTCAATTAGAATATTCGTATTAGGGTGGAAAATCTTTCTAATTGCCTAAAAGGTCAATACAATCTCAACCTCTCAATATACAGGGTGGAGCAGAACCGATTGAGCAGTTTTGAGGTAAAATAAAAGAGTAATGGAGGTACATAAAGAAGAAAGTTTATTTTCCTAGAGGTTAGCATAACATACCATTTAGAATACTTATGTTTCGAAAACAATATCTGGAAGATGGGGCCATTAGCAGCAACACACTGTTGGAGTTGTTCTCAGAGGAGGGAGTAACCATGACAGTGAATTCCTATTGCTATGCTGCAATGTTGCAAAATTTCTTGCAGCCCATGATGGAAAACATTGTTGAAAATGAAGCATTGAGAGAGGTGGTTCCAGCAGGATGGGGCTACAGCTCACACAGCTCGAATGTCACTCAATGATTTGAAACGCATGTTTCCCGTAGGTCTAGTGTCTCTGAGGGGTGATTTACAGTGGCCTGCGAGGTCACCTGATTTGAGCATTTGCGATTTCTTTCTTTGGGGACATCTAAAAGAAAGGGGTTCGGAAGTTGCCCTCACACCCTATCACAGCTAAGGGGACGGATTATTGCAGCAGAGGTTATGGCCATACCTCGCCATATGTGTGAACATGCTGTAGGAAACTTCCGAGAACAACTCTAACAGTGTGATGCAGCTAACAAACCCCATCTTCCTGATATTGTTTAATTTGTTTTCAAAACATAAGTATTTTAAATGGTATGTTATGCTAATCATGAGGAAAATAAACTTTCTTCTTAATGTACCTCCATTACTCTTTTATTTTACTTCAAAACTGTTCAATAAGTTCTGCCCCACCTTGTATAAGCTAGCTAACACATTTAAATTGTATATTGTAATCAATACATAACAAATAGTCAAATAGTTAGACTACTTATAGCCTTATAAGAATTAGCTAAGCTACTAGCTACATAAAATGTATTGCACTCTTGATGCCTCTGTACCAAAAACATTCCATTTATTGGAACCTAATACACACTAAAGGCAACAAGTTTATATACCAATTTGACATTCATAGTACATTTATACTAAACCATGAATAACAATACCTCAATATAAATTGAAGACTGCCACTCAATATATTTAAATATATGAAAAAATCAAAAAAATCAAATAAATCGAAAAAACAAAAAAATCATGATTTTTTTATAAAAAAATCAAGTGATTTAATCACATGATTTAATCATTTTGATTTAATCATTGCCAAACCTGCCTCAAATAATTGATACGTCTACATAAAAAGCCACGCGGCAGCATTCTTGCTACACACGCGTTCAATACAAACTGGATATGAACAAACTCTTAAAATATTCCCTACATCCACTACACTGGTGAATCAATAGTGGATATACGTACCAACAACTCAAACAATTAACTAATACTAACTATTGATTGATGATACTACACTGATTAATCTTATAGTGGATATACGTACCGACAACTCAAACAATTAACTAATACTAACTATTGATTGATGATGCTTGTCCCTAAATACTACTGCATTAGATGACCTGCTGCTCGAAAATCTTAGCGTAATTGGCCCAGTCATCGCGGCGAGAGAAGTCCAACTCCCTGAATATCCTAATTAACTTATATATATTGCTATATTTAATCTTTTAATCAACTGCTACTAAACTATAGACTAAACTGAACGATTAACTAGTATTAAGTAATTATTAATTATCATAATTCCAATAACAATACTGGACGACCTGCTGCTCGAGGATCTCGGCATAGTTGGCCCAGTCATCACGGCGCGCAAGAGAGGAGTTAGCGAGGGCGCGCAGCTGCTGCTTGGCGTCCCTCGACAAGATCTTGACGTTGGTGTCTACGCTGATCTTCTGCTTCAGCTGCGCCATCTGATCACACTCATCTTTATTATTATCTTATTCTTGATCTTTCTTATCACAATTATTACAATGACGTATGTTATTATATAGTTATTAATGTAATTTTATTGATTTTTACATTCATTGATGACAAGACGAGGATCTTATGCTTCAGTCACGCGTCTGATCACAGTCATCTTCATTATTATACTATTTGTCATCTTTATTATCACAATTATCACAATGATGTTTATTATTATATAGTTTTTATTCTTATATTATTGATTTTAAAATTCACATGATGGCAACATGGAGATCTTATGCTTCAGTAGCGCCACCTGATCAGAGTCATTTCAACTACTATACGAATAATATTTATTATATTACCTACTATTGAAGTTTATACTGATGTCATGACAAATTTTAAAACAAGAATTGCTGAATTTAAAATTTGACTCACATTTAACGAAAAAAAAATAAAATTTACCAGTAACTGATCATGATTAGAACAAAATTATCGATTGGAATTGCCGGCTGAGAACTAAACGACTTTACAATATACTACATTTCAAGAATGATACCATAATCTTAATTATGGTATAAAAAAGATACCATAATCATAATTATGGTACGGTCAGCTGCCCAGCTAATGGATAAAATATGATGCATTTAATTTATTTAAACGACGAATTTGATATATTTAAATGATAAATATAATATACTAGTCGCAGCTGATAGATTATATGAAATATTTAATATTTTTAAAATATATACCTATATAATATATTAGTTGCAGCTGATTATATGATATGATGTATTTGATACATTTAAATGATAAAGATAATCAGGTAATTGTTTAGCATGCCTTCTCATCGAGCTGGAGTCTGTCCCTGTACTGCAGGAGGCTGGTGAGGCCGTCGTCGAGCAGGTGCAGCTTCAGCACGCTGTAGATGCTCTCGTTCCGGTGACATTGACTGCACAACATTAATTACAGATTATTGCTAAATATCTAAATCTGTCAATATGATCTTAGTGCAGATCATATCTCACAAATATCACTATATCTAGTCAATTAGAAATTAGAATAATAATTACAAATAACAGCATATATAAACATCTCTCACTCGATGATGTTTCTTGATGTAATGATAAGAGTGCAGATGTTATCTCACCAAATTATTTATTGGATCTAATATATTATTAATTACAAAGAAGAACAAAAATAGACACGTCTCACTCGATGATACTGAGATATGAGTGCAGACGTTACTATCTCACAAACATCACTATTTTATCAAATATAAAATAATTACAAAGAAGAGGAACAAGAAGCAGATCTCACTCAATTATCTGCATGAGTGTAGGCGACTCCCCCTGGGGGTAATGTCTCTGTATGTTGAGGTGGGAGTGCAGGGATGAGAACACCTCAGAGCGCGTGGGGTTACTTAGAGGCTCGCACACCAACACCTGCGCCAGCGACCCCACCAGGAACAGCGCGGCCGTCACCACCAGCACCACCGACGCAACCAGGAAGAACACCACCACACCACTGGGGGAGATGTGGTGTTATTTGTATTGTACATCACCACACCACTGGGGGGAATGTGGTGTTATTTATATTGTACATCACCACACCACTGGGGGGAGATGGCGTAACGCTGGGTATATCTTCTTACTGATATATTCATTTCAATGTTTAATAGGCGGTGAGTGCCCTGACATAATTTTGAAAGCGCAAAACTCAACAAAATTCATTTTTCTCAGCAAACAACCATGAAAGCGCAAAACACAAATCTCTTTTATTTCAGCAAACAACTGAAGACCTGCGGACACGCAGAAGCCCGCGTTTTGGAAGGGTAACTCACAAGATCACTCATTAATACAAGTTTTGGAGGAGTAACTCACAAGATCACTCATTAATACAAGTGTTGGAGGGGTAACTCACAAGATCACTCATTACTGCAACTTTTGGAGGGGTAACTCACAAGATCACTCATTAATACAATAACTCACAAGTTCACTCATTAATACAAGTGTTGGAGGGGTAACTCACAAGTTCACTCATTAATGCAAGTGTTGGAGGGGTAACTCACAAGATCATCCAGGAGGCGCCGGTGAGCTTGAGGCAGGATGCTGCCTCATCAGCACGACGGCCGCAGCAGCCGTACAGCACGGCCAGCACCCACGACGCCAGCACGGTCAGCAGCACGCAGCACACGCACAGGAACGCGTAGTACCTGCACCATCACTTATTACTCCACTCGTTGCATCACTCAATACTCCACTCGAGGCATCAATGTTGGCTAATCAACTTATCAATCTCTGCAATTAACAAACTTATACACCACATTGTCTTTTAAATTCTTGACAAAGTTATCTTTGTTACTCCCAATCTTTTCTATACTGATCATATAGATAACGAAAACATTGATTTAATTTATTTGTTAATGAACTTATCTATGCTTCTACTTGGCTAGCGAAGTGTCAAGTCTTAGATATGCAAATACCAAAAATGTCCAACCTTTCAAAACTATTAGCTAAAAAATGATACACCCAACGGACATGCGTATAGGCGCACCTGTAAGGCGCACATCACGCACCTGTAAGGCGCACATCACGCACCTGTAAGGCGCACACCACGCACCTGTAGGGCGCACATCACGCACCTGTAGGGCGCACATCACGCACCTGTATGGCGCACATCACGCACCTGTAGGGCGCACATCACGCACCTGTATGGCGCATACTCCTTGATGACGAGCGAGATGCGCGCGATGGTTGGCTCGGTGTGCTTGTGCACGTCCACATCAGCGAGCACCGTGCGCACCTCCGCAGCCGCCTGGCTCAGCTGCGCGCCTGCGCAGTGACCTCACTCAATTTAATTCACCTGAATAAACCTCGGGTAATTCTCACTTTATTGCACATTATTTTATTAAAGATAGCTTGATTTACGAGAAGACTGAGCAACGATAAGCATTTTAATACAGGCTATAGCTCGACCACAAAACGCGTTAAATTAACTGGGAGCAACATGGATTTAATTTAAATCGTCCGAGGGCATCGCGAGGGCTCACCAAGAAAATCCATACAATTTTCGCTATAAGCGCGGCGTCTTCTTTGTAGGTTTACGAGTGCGGGGCGACTGTCAATAAAAAAGTTCATAATGCGCGACAAAGTGTGGTTGTTCTGTAGTTAGCATCACACAAGACGGTCTGCAGAGAGCACCGCAGACGTGGCTGACGCACTTTAGTCATTTAGACCACAATGACACCGCTAAAAGAACGTTACAAATAATGTTATAATTGTAAATAATTAAGAGAAAATTAAGAAGCTTGATAAAGCAGGGAAATAAGAAAAATTACCCTCGTAACAAATTAGATAAAAGAGTTTAGAACATTAAAGAAGGAACGGCATAACTACCAGCACTCACAAGGCTGCCGTATCTTATCCTTTATCTCAGGGATGGACTACCAGCACTCACCAGCCTGCCGTATCTTATCCTTTATCTCAGGGATGGACTACCAGCACTCACCAGCCTGCCGTATCTTATCCTTTATCTCCGGGATGGACTGCTGAACTTTGTTCTGTATCTCGGTAGCGATGGAATCAAAGGCGCGTTTGCCGCGCTTCACCTCCGCTTCGATGTCGCCCGCCAGCAGAGCCGCGACCTCGTCCAGCTTGTGCTCGACTTTTGGTAGCTGCAGGCAACATCGATAGTAACTTAAATATTAATAATTGTCACCAAACAATGATAATAACATAAATAATAATCATTATCACGAAATAATGATGATAACAGAAATTATAAAGATAATCACCAAATAATGATAATAACTAATGAGCGCAATATAACTGTCTAACCATAAAGAGAAGTAATTATATACAAGTAAATGCTATTGTTTCCATGCTCTTTGTGCACTCTACCAACTAGCGCGGTATGTGCACTCTTCACACGAATCTATAACAGGAAAGTAAAAATTTGTGAGAGTTAACCTGCGCTTTCCAATTCTTCTGCAATTGATGACCGTATTGCATTATTGTTTCGTGACTATTGATAAACACAGACAAAATATATCTATGCTTTTCAAGTTAGAAAAAACATAAACACAAAAAAATTGAGAGGAAGCAGTTGAATATCGGGCAATAATTGCTGTCTCAGCTGCGATTAATGTGCTTCTGTTCGACACTAAGTGTACTTCGTCTTCCTTACTCGTTAATATGAAAACTTCACACCAAAAAACATCAAACTTTATGTCATATAACTATATTATATATCAATCTAAATATCATCTGATCAATCAAACTAAATATCATCATCTGATCATTAGACTATACAACACCAAACTTATAAAATCTAAGTACGTACACAACATGAAACTGTCCAAAATCAGACCATTAATATCATACTGCACATGATTAAATAGTTGAGACCGGGTGCAAGAAAAACTACGTGACAAATTAGATGCTACAGCCAAGCCTCGACAGCATGAGCGTCAGTATACCATATGTATTGAGGAATGAGGGATGATATTACAGATAGATAACAAGTTGTAAAAGACTAAACAGCGTAGATATATATACATGCGAACTGAAACTATACAGTATACAATAAAACATCACAACACAATGCAATGCAATTAAATTATGTATGAGCCCATCAAAATCTTCTCTTATTTAAACTGAATACAAACATAATATGAAGAATACCATATTTACAACAGCGGTCGTTCAGTAAAAATAAATGGAATCCTAGCATTTATTTCTGCATCGGAGACGCAACATGCCTTAGAGCGAAAGTATTTCAGGAGAATTACATTCAAAATACATGAATATAAATTTTCTCAGCACTGCAAAAGGAATAAATCGTTCATGCTCGCTCTACGCAGGACATGAGAACGAACACAAGACATGAGGGTGATGGAAGGATGACGTGTAAGGATGAAATATATGGATGACACACATAGAAGGATGAGAAAGAGAGAGCACGTAAGAATTAAGAGAAGACACGCATAAGGTTTTGTGATCTCTGGAAAGGATCTACGAAGGAACACCGGGGCAAAGAACAACACTGACAGAGGAAAAATCGTGCATCAGCAACAGGTCACCGAATTAATATTATTACGGGATGAAATTAATTATCAAGACAATTAATGACTTGAGGACAACAATGTTACCACACTCAGGAGTGGAGGCTGGGGGAAGAGGAATGAAGGAACGGGGATGCAGGGAAGGCATATGAAAAATATTACAGGGGGAACGGGGTAAGAGGAAGAGATACCATGCAAAGGACTGAGTACATTACCACACTGAGTGATATGCACGAGCACTAAACGCACGGTATATTGCTGAGTACTATGCACGCGACAACTAAGTTTACCTGAGGTAGCACCGACTGGTTGAGGTACTGCACCGGCACCACCACACGCAAGAACCAAGAAGGTTAGTGGATTGTTCGACTTATGTTACGAGTTATAGAGAATTATTGAAGATAGGTTAGACGGTAGTTGTACTAGGTTAATGAGCTGCTCGACTTATGTAACGAGTTATAGATAATTATTGAAGATAGGTTAGACGGTAGTTGTACTAGGTTAATGAGCTGCTCGACTTATGTAACGAGTTATAGATAATTATTGAAGATAGGTTAGACGGTAGTTGTACTAGGTTAATGAGCTGCTCGACTTATGTAACGAGTTATAGATAATTATTGAAGATAGGTTAGACGGTAGTTGTACTAGGTTAATGAGCTGCTCGACTTATGTAACGAGTTATAGATAATTATTGAAGATAGGTTAGACGGTAGTTGTACTAGGTTAATGAGCTGCTCGACTTATGTAACGAGTTATAGATAATTATTGAAGATAGGTTAGACGGTGGTTGTACAAAGTTAGTGAATTTCTATCCTCATCTCTAAGCGCACAGAATTGAAGAGAATTGAGTAAGAGATGTTATTAGGAATGAGATTGAAGGCATCGCTACGTTTAGCAAGTTTTTGAAGTAATTTGATGGGTTGACGGAAATGACTGCAGATGAATAACGGTCAGCAGGAGAGACACAAATCTGTGGGGTTACAGTACCATAATAACCATAAATAGGTAATACTCTTGAAAGTTTTGAAACACATTTATACGAAATAGAAAGGAAAAATCCATCAAACAAAAAGATTATAGTTGCATAAGCTCATAAGATGATGGAATTGTCTCAGGACAGGTCAAGTAAGGAGATTTGAAACCAACGTAGTTTGAAACACCCATACCATAGAAACGGCAGAATGTTTTGAAACGCCCAAAACCATAGAAACGATATAATAGTTTGAAACAATCATACCATAGAAACGATGGTATAGTTTGAAACACCCATACAATAGTTAGAATAGTTTGAAACACCCATACCATAGTTAGAACAGTTTGAAACACCCATAAATAACTCCACACCACATAAAACCGTTGCAAGAATAACTGACAAATGAAAGCACCACACAACCAGGGAGGATACCGTGTACCGCTTCATCCATGAATTATATAAAGTGACAGAAGAGTTAAACCAATCTGAGGATTAAACTGGACTGTTATATTCCCAATAGTAATGTTATATTTTTCTTACCAACAATAATACTACATTTGTAATATATTATTAAAGTGCAGCCATTTACGGCAATACAATCATTGAGCAACGATGGAGGCTCTGAACCTGGGGGCGCCATCACTAACAAACTCGACAAACTGTTCAAATGATTGTGGCGCAGATTTGAGGAGAAACTTTATTTGTTAAAAGTGAAGATAAAGAACAGTAAGTGAATTCTAGGCAAGTCGCGTGAATGTTGAGCGAGGCGTATGAATGTTAGAAGAGGCGTGTAAATGTTAGAAGAGGCGTTTGAATATTGAGTGAAGCGTCTGAATGTTAGGCGAGGCTTGTGAATGTTAGGCAAAGTTTGAATGTGCGTTGGATGTGTGAACGTCGGGAAGGAATGATAGAGAGGCACGTTAATGAGAGGAACGTAAATGTGAGTCAGGCTAACGAGAAGCACCTGGATGTGAGGTATGTTAACGAGATGCACGTGAATGCGAGTGAAGATTGTGCTTCCACTACCGACCCGAAGACATCACATTTGGTAGTAAACCCCCTCCCCTCCATATCAGGTGCCAGAACCTCTCTCCCCAACATAAGTAGACACAACACCCTCCCCCCAGCAGCAGTACCTGGGTGAAGTCCTGATTGATGTGGAGGCGTTCGATGAACTGCTGCTGCAGCAGCTCACACTCTGGCTGCTCTGCGCAGGTCTTCTGATGCTTGCGTAGTCGCGCCACCACGCTCTCCAGCCCTGAACGCCCGTACAGCTTAGTCATAACGCTGTCGTAACTCATGTTCTTATCATAACCTATACTTTCTACACACTTCATTTAAATAAGACAACACCTACAAGAAACGACATAATATGAACGACATCTAAACGGCAATGTTCGTATGATAACTTATACTCTATACACACTTCATTTAAATAAGACAACACATACAAGAAACGACATAATATGAACGAAATCTAAACGGCAATGTTGAAAAATAGCCCACTCGTTACATACTTCTATAGGCGCCAAAAAAACGCAACAGTAACGTTGTCTCAAACAACGTCATTAACAAACACACACCCTTCACATAAGCCATATAAATGAGAAAATAGCTCCAAGTGACAGGACTGAACATAATAATTCAGGCTGTCCTGAACCACACTTTCAAAAATTGTCACGAGTTTGCAAATCCATCAGCCGATCACTGCCGGCTTTTCTAGCTAAACCCACAAATCATAGACGAGAAATCTGCCGCTACGTGTTCTTAATAAGTTTTAATAGCACGCCCCAGATGCACACTTTAAATAAGAAGATATTTTCAAGCAGCAGACTACTATAATACGAAAAATTCAATAATTCAGAGCTTGTACAAAGAAGTAAATTGAATATAATTTGATTGCACCAAAAAACTACAAACCTGCAATAAATAAAAAATCAGCAGTGACCAATTGTACTTATTTTCTTGCTATATTTGGATAAAAATCTTTCCACAAATATGCAAGGGCAAAATACTGAGCCCGAGTCGTCATTGAAAAACAATTCGTTTATAAAAAGGACATAGAGATAAAAAAAACATCATATTGAGCTTTGAAACGACTTTTTGAAACACGAGGGAAACAAAGTTATTTAATTGCCTTCAGTAATTATGCATGGAAACAGGCAATGAAGTAGGTTTTCTTTACAGTGGTAAAAACAGCGCTTTAAACTGTAAATAACGATAAAAGAGATACCTATGAAGAGCATCAAACAAAAAAAATGCTAGGAAGAACATATGGCAAAAGACGGTTACAGATCGATCGTTACAATTAATTTCACTTCATATATTTATTGAGATCAATAAATGAGTTAAAAACATTCGACTTTAAAAGTTAATAACAATATAGTTATCCTATAGTACCATATAATATATACTTGTAAGGACCACTGACGGCTATAATATATATTATATACGTACTATATATAACTATTACTATAATATAACAATATAACCAATAATAACTATAGTATCCAATAGTTACATATATAATAATAGTTTAAAGAGATAATAATAAGACAAGGAACGCACCACTCCTGAGGTACTGCGTAACCTCCTGCAGGTCGCGCGTAGTGTTACGCAGCAGTGTGAGGTCTGCGCGCACGTGACCCAGGCTCATGGCGATGGCTGTGAGGTTCTCTATAGCCACCGCCTGTGTTACGCGCGCCAGCTCCTTCTTCACAAGCTCACCACTCGCTGAAACATTCAGGTTTTACTCAGCCTTCTTGTTATACAAATTATTACTACCACGTATATATTGCTTTCAAGTTTGTGAACAATCTCGCGCGCCAGTTCCTTCTTCACCAGCTCACCACTCGCTGAAACATGCAGGTGTTACTCAGCCTTCTTCTCATAACAATTATCACTTAACATTGCGTGTACGTTTGTGAACAAAAATTTTGTGTTCTACTTCACCAGCTCACCACTTCCCGAGACATTACCAATTACTTTGCATGGTTCGCTAGTAGATGCACTTCTTACTCAGTTTCCAAAATTGTTAACAAAAAAAAAATGAAATACAATTTATCGCTTGCATGGTAGTATAAATAACTATGAACTGGATATCTGATGATAGTTACAGATTTTCAAACAAAGAACAAAATATATTCACTTTTAGAATAGTATTAGTCAATTCAGAAAGCATTTACGTGAATTTTCCCCACAAAAATACTAAACTACGAATTAGCAGACTTGCTGAATAACAAAAATACTAGAGTTTATATTAACCACATACATTCTTTCTTGCTTTAATTATGTGAATACACCCAAACACCGTTCATTGTATAGCAGCTCTAACAACCTCGATAGGAGGAGTTCATTCGACAAGCCAGAACAGGTGCATGGCATATTTGAAGTTGTTTATTCTTTATTCTCATGGGAAAAGACAAACAATACTAAAACAGGATAAAAACGCAAGGTGCTATGGGATTACGACGGTTTGATTAATATAATATTAATATATATAATAATAACTCACAGTCCAGTTTGTGGAAGAGAACGTCCTGAAGCTCGCCGTAGTTGGTGACGAAAATGGCGTGAACTTCCTGCGCCGGGGGAGAAAAGTCGCTCGTTAGGCGAGACGAGCAGCGAGATAAAACAATCTCAATGAAGGCAACTTTCTGCGACGATGGTTAACTTTATATGCATGCAGAATGCACTACAACTCACAATAGTAACAATTATTTTGTATATACCGTAGTTAGCTATAATTGCGATTTTTTCAAATTTACATAATTGTTGTATCTTCGAGGAAAAACTAAAACACACAAAATGAAGACAAAAAAGCTGTTCTTTTACATTATTGGTTCATGATTTTTTTGCTTAAGTATCAATTATTTATTCGTCTTGATCAATCTTTTGCATTGCAAGCACGTGAATCTGAATAACCAAATGCGGTGTCCACATGAAATGATGCCATCATAAGATGGGTTGAACATGGATGACCCTATAAATTATAAAACATCGTGAACTGAGTTCAATATATAACAGTATTATGAGTACAGACCAGGTCAGTGTTGTTGAGGAAGAGGTCAGTGTCGTGCACGGCGTCGTGCAGGTCGTCAGGAAAGCTCTGTACGCCGTCCTCAATGCGACTGTTGCTCACGAACGCACACACGACGCCAAGCCTGCGCGATACAACCAAACCAAACTATAGCTCATAGAAAGATTACTTTATTGATAAAGTTCAGAGTGATTACTGACACAGCATGGTTCGTTTTCAATAATCTTAAGTATACATACAAATAAATAGCAATATTTGTAAGAAGCTGATATACGCCACAAAAAAGCCTTGTGTACAAATAATACAAGATTATGCGCATATAAAATCATTCAGTTCAATTACAAAAATAAAACAATTTCGTGACACAAGAAATGATTATTTAATTGCAAGTCAATGAATCTAAACTATTATTAGCACATGCATTGAGAAATAATCGTGGAAATCTTCTTTGACTCACAATGCAAGAACGAGGAAGACGATCTTGAAGGCGGCGAGTGTGCCGCGCTTGCATGGGTCGTGGCGCTTGTCGTAGGTGATGTCAGAAGCACCACATCGTCCCGCGCACCTACAGCACATCACGAACAGCCCCACGACGGGCATGATGGCGGCCAGCAGCAGCCCCAGGATAAGTAGCCCCACGATGCCAATGTAGTGCACCACCAACACGTCCCACTCGTCACGCAGCTCGCGCAGCACGCGCAGTGCTTGCTCCTCGTCCAGGGTCGGTGATTCCAGCTCACGGGACACGATGCGCTCTGTAACGAATTCAGAGTTGAAGTTGCAAGTGTGAATCTTGCGACAAATGTAATGAGATTACAAGTGTTTGTAAATTAACGGTGGAAATATGGATGAGAGACATGAATACCCGGGATATGATGTTACCTTTAAAACATTCGGAAAATCAGAAGAGAACATTCCAGTTAGTTATTATGCTATTTTAACGATTCATTTAAATATTCTATAAAGTAGAGAAAATAATTTTAATATTTCGAGATCGTAGCTCTTAATTTGTTTGAAGACCAAAGATGAGTCACAATTAAGTACTACAATTTATTCGTGGAATTTGGGATGCGCCAGAAAAACTAATCCACTACGAGACTTGCACATCCAAAAATGTGAAATGTTAGGCATATATACGTATTGAAAGTAGTGAATACACCTAGATCGGCACCAGACAAGTCGCACTGTGATTCGTCTTGAGCCCAACCAGGAAAAATGACCAAGAGATTTATTAGCGCGAAGACTCTGGCAAAGATTGATGAAACGCGCCGAGCATTTATCAGTTCCAAAGACAAAACTCGAGGCAGATGTTCGGCTGACAGCACATTAGCGGCGACGCTGCTACACCGTAAAAAAATGCATCTGAACTGCAGGCGACACTTCTGCACCGCAAAAATTCGTCTGAACCGCAGGCGATACTAACTGCACCGTCAAAAAATTGCGTCTGAACCGCAGGCGACACTTCTACACCGTCAAAAATTGCGTCTAAACCGCAGGCGACACTTCTGCACCGTAAAAAATTGCGTCTAAACCGCAGGCGACACTTCTGCACCGTAAAAAAATGCGTCTAAACCGCAGGCGACACTTCTGCACCGTAAAAAATGCGTCTGAACCGCAGATGACACTTCTGCAACATAAAAAAATTGCGTCTGAACCGCAGACGACACTTCTGCAACATAAAATAATTGCGTCTCAACTGCAGACGACACTTCTGCACCGTAAAAAAATGCGTCTGAACCGCAGACGACACTTCTGCAACGTAAAAAATGCGTCTGAACCGCAGACGACATTACACACAAGAGATATGAGTGAGGGACGCATTTTTGCCCTTGTGTGAGTCATCCTGACCTAGTTTTGCCCGGGAAAATGGCGTATCTGTGCTACGTCCGTTAAGCATGTCGATGTAACTACAGCAAAGCTGGCGATAAGAAACAGCTATTAAATCTTACCGTTATAATAGTGTGATGACGCAGGTGCAACTCTGAATCATCGCTGCCTGGTTTAACACAAAAAATACAAGTCTTCGCAACTCGTTTTTTTGTGTTTATTTTTTATGTGTCTCTGTCAGCTTGGCTTGCTGGAGACAGCAGTCTGCTTTTGCCGGATTCGATTAAGTGACTTAGAGAAACACTGCTTTCGTGCAATGGTAAATGCGATCGTTTAAAAGTAACGCACAGAATTGCAGCAGCGTCATATACAATAGATCGAAATATATGGAATGTAAATTAATCAAAACTTAAAGATTCTAATTATCGACCTTGCCACAAAAATTTGAAATTGCAGCACAATATTTACCGCAATAAAAACATTTAATACGACCAGTGCATGCACCGTCTACCTCCAACACAGACCACCAAACCTTTCCCGGGGATTTTACTCGCAATCAGAAATACAAGAAACACTTGAAAAAACGCAGAACAACTCAACAATAAACATTCCACTGAACACTTTGAAAAACATATATTGAAAAGAGAATATTCAGGGCAGTACTGCCTGGTAAAAAGTTGAACTTGCGCACTAATGTAAAAACACTAGTAGACTTTCGCATACTCTGATATTCGTACATGCACGCTGTTTTATAACGGTAAAACACTCTTTTTGTCGAGTTCTTAAACATTTGTACTAATTGAGAAACTAAATTAAACTATACGACATAAATGAAATTTTTCGAAGTAAAGTAATATGTATAAATTAAAGGCTTCAGCTGCCATAGAAGGTTTAACAACGGCATTGGGCACTGCGACCTGCACGGCCGGAAGGGAATATGCGGACGCGAGCCGCAGAGGAAGAGGCTCGTTTGTTAAGGCCGATCATTTCCGATAGCTGCTTTCACGACCTCACAGGACCCTCATTTGAGGCCATCCTCAGACCTGGCCTCACTGCTAAATAACCGCCTCGGAAAAGCCGTACCTTTCAGTCCACAATTCAAATCTGATGTGCTGGCATAACTCAAGCTGAGGTAAAGACCGCCTTGAAGGTTACCTATATAGACGATAGAAATTAAAACTCTTGCAAGATCTGTAACAACGGTCACCTTCCCTTCCATGGGTTACGGCTGTTAAAAGTGACTACGTTTGGCGTAACAACAGCCGCATTTAAGCATTGCATATGGCCAATAGAAATAACGTTTGACGAAGAAACGGCCGCATTTAAGCGTTAAAAATGGCCGATGGAAATAACGTTTGCAAAAAGATCGGCCGCCTGTGAGGATTACGTAACTCACATTATTCGCTACAACTTTTGCTAAACTCAAGTATTTAGGAGAAAATTTTATATTATTACGGCTAGTTCAAAATACTAATTTATTTATCAAGATGGATGCCAAAATATAACTCGAACATTTTATAAGACCCAAATGAGATACCTCAGAATGAAGTTATCACTCTTCCACCCCCAATCCCCGTCCTCCCCAGACCTCTTCTCGGCGGGGGCTTAAAGCTGACCTACCATGCAGCGCGCCCACAGCACAGCCTGCCTGCCCTTCCCGCGCTACTACCGTTGGCGAAACCAGCATACTCACTCAGATACCTGCAAATATCAAAATACCTCAAATATCCTAAACCAAACATAGAATCCCTTCACATGTCATCAATGGCATAGCCAATTACTGAAGTTTGACGTCACTGGGAGCATGAAACTTTGAGATCAAGGGAGCTATTTCTGGTAATCCGTCTTAGGATCATCTAAGCTTTTGAGGTGCGCGAGATCTCACGAAGAATTTACGAGACACTCTGGTCTGCGTTGAGATGAACCTATATTGATTTTCCGAAGTAGTTTTCTCGACCTATATCCTTATTTTTATTGTTTTCAAGGATTGCATGAAATTTGAGGTAACTTATCATTCTAAATCATTTTTATGATGCCAAGCTTTTTAATTAACGATTCAAAGCAGTTATTCTATCAATTTTGCACTAGATATAAATCGTTAGTGAATATTTAACAATTGAAAATTCAACAATTGAGAATTTTACAACAATTCACGGCACGATAAAATATAGAGAACAAAAAGAAATGGTGCGAGGTCACGACAAAATTCTTCTGATCGCCTAGGGAACTTTGAAGCCCAATCAGGGACAAAGACTGATTGGGCTTCAGGAACTTAGCAAGTTTTCTATCCAATTTCCGAAGAATTGAACTTGCGCACATAAAAAATTACTGATGCATCTTACCTGTGAAATAAGTTCAAGGGCGACGAAGTACGATAAAATACATTCTTATCCCGATAATAATTTCTTTGCAGCACGGTAAGCTGAATGTTATCCATGGAAGTTATATTCCAAAATCGAAAAGATATTCTACGGGAGGATGACCAAGTGCCTCAGAATGGTAGAAACGTCAAAATAACTGAATCTATAAAATAATCAAAACGACAGAATAATTTCTGTCGCACTATGAGGCTTTAAAGAATTCTTAGGACGTGAGATGTTCCACCAAGTTGAGGCTCGGAGACGAGTTAGTAAGCCGGCCTGAGAAAGTTTACACACAAGAGTAGCAGGTCGCTAATCAAGCCCCGACGCGTTGGAGGACCGTTTACAAACATCCATCAATAGGCGAGGACACTGCATGCAGCAAAACAAGCATCCTAAACAAACTCATCAAAAAACGTCAAGTTCATTAGTGGCGGATTGTTAGGACAGGTTCCGTTATATTCCATAATTTCCAGAAACATTTAAACATACAAAATTATTATATCTATTCGACGCTTGGATTTTCACCTTGGTTTTACAGCGTCGTTCATTCCGTTATGTATACGAACGGACAAATTCATGAGCATTTCCTCTTCGAATTCTCACGGGATCGTAAAATGGGTCAGACATTGCAGAGTAAGTATTCCCATTTAGCTTCATTTATGCACACTTCGTTAGGAGTGGAAAATAAGGAAGGACCGACACTGCTGACCTTGCACGCCAATAGCTTGTCACGCGATATATTGTTGCACGCACGCGATCTAGCAAGCATGCAGTATATACCTCAGCAATGAAATGCTACTTTTGCAATTCAAACAAAAAAGAAGAACAGTTAAAACATCTTCATTTGACAACTTTCGTAAATAACATTTAAATATATACCTCGAACAAGGTGATAGTTTTATCAGTGATAGTTTTATAATACGAATGCAACATTGTGCACCACACTGCAAATGAAAGAGTATTTTTTCAGTACCGTAATATTAGCAAAACTCTCGAAAATGCGCACTCAATTCGCAAATACATGACGGTCAAAGCTCTGAATTAATTTTGCCCCTGCGCGCAAGAAGATTAGAATAAAATGCGTTAAAAAATTGCTTTTAAAAGACAACACTTCTAAAGAGGCCAGTATCTCCGATGTTACACATGTAAAATGATTTTTTATTTTATTTTTAAATATATAAAAAAGTATTTTTCAAACTTTTTTTAATCTCAAAGAAAAATTTTTTAATTTTCAAAATTATTTATTCTGTCAATCGATTCAAGCACTGGATCTGACTTAATGAAAGTGTGCAAAATTTCAGATCGATTGGACAGGTAGAAGTGTGTTAAATACGGTGTCGATTATAACATTTGTAGCAGATAAACAAACAACAAGAAATGAAGTTGAAGAAAAGTGTCGTAAAAAGCGTCAATTGTTTTCTCCTGATAGTTTCATTATTTACTGACATACAACGTTCGAGTGATGAAAGAAGCGCAACAGTACGTCAGCAAAGACAAGCAGTCGTCGGTCTTATTGTATCATAAATACGTACGATCGAGGAGCTCGATGTCGTGCTCAGAACCTGTACATTCGAGAGCCCGCATGTTCGTCATACAACTCGCCCACATCAAAACTCCAACACAAACAACGCTGCAATCATTCAGCTAACTCTGAACAATGCACCATCTTATTGTGAGAACACCGAGCAATAATTAAACAGGTAAAACTAAGCAAGAATCATTTGGGCGTAATAATTGTATACACAACACTGCCCTAAACTCTTCCTACGTTGGTTTATGAAGTATACATCTGCACAAGCATTGACTTTTGAAACAAACAATGCAACGAGAAGTTTTCTTTTACCGCTTCAGATACACCGGACTGGGCTGTCGCTGCATTCAAGCGAGAGAAGAGGTTCATCCATTAACTACAGAGACCTGACGCTACACCCCGGCACCGCGTCAATCTCGCAGCTGTGATCTACGTGAGTGCAGCCAAATACCACTCAATCATGTGCTGCAAGTCCGTTAATGCTACACGAGAATAAACTAAAACCAGATATTTTCCACCGTATCAAAGCGAGGAGATTTTCCGTCTTTGGAAAATGTTAACAGTCAAGGAATAAATCATAGTTAGAGGAGGATTAATCGAAAACAAATTCAGGGAAGCGTTACCGTATTAAATGCGAAATTCAACAAAAAATGCTCGACTTTAGTCGTTTATGTTTTTAAATGCCCACATATTAGTTCGAACAGGCTTTCAGTATCTCAAGTGTCTACCATGCCAACATTTATCTAGAAGCCTTTATTCTACCAGTTTTTTTTTTCAATAAATCTGAGCCGGCTTTATTCTATTCAATGTACTACTGCGAAATTTTCATGCGGTTAGCATTAAATAGAAGATTAAAGCCAACATTTTAAATAAAGTGGACGAAAGACTGCACACTAAATCGTGCACAAAAGCCGCGAAGCCCTGAGGCCGAGCGATTAGGAGGCGAGGTAGTAACTTGGTCTGGCAGGCTGAGCTGCGAGGGCCTCTCAGAGAGCTGCTATACTGGCTTGCTTTTCAGGGTCTTAGTGAACCAGTAACCATAGAGATAATAATAATATATGTTTCCGGGGGCTAAATTGAAGTTTTGTTCAATAATCTCACCCCCAGTAGTAAATTGCTTAAAAATTCAAGCAACAGACTCGGCCATTGCCTGGGTAAATGCTTGATAGTAGAATAATAATAAACTTAAAGGAAATTTTCCAAAGCTAAAGGCTACTTCTAATTTGATGGTAAGAAGGTCTCCGTATCAGTGCAATTGCCAAGAAAATCGTTGTCAATGTACAGGAATTCATGTCCTTGTGATATAAATTAAGACGTTCTGGCAATGGATAAATGGACGAAAGAAACACGTTGAATAACAAAAAATTCGACAGGAACTTCACCCAGAAACGCGAAGCAAGTCACGAATATAAAACTGTTGTTGTTCATGACCTTTTAAAAATCGCTTAATTTAAACTAAGCAGACATCCGAATATTCTTTTAGTGTACTGAAGCCAAATAATTACGACTCCATTATGTAAACATTAAATATCGACTCACACACAACACGCCCGAGTTCAGGACCATTCGAGGAACCAGCGCCTTTGTCCTTTTTAGGCAGAAATAAGGCGCTCACACAACAAATCACGTCCGAGGCCTAAACACAAAGAAGCGTGCAGCGAAATATATAGAGAAGAATTCCCACGGCGACCCAAACAAAACGAAGCCGTGTCTCGGAGGCGGTGACCATAGAGAGCGCAGTCACGAGCTGGCTTCCGGTGCATTAGAGGCCCTAGAAAAGAATTGTGCTCGTTGCAGGTCTCCTACACGGCCACAAAACACGGCACTGTCATTACAGCGACTCTGCAAAATAACTTCGCATTTGTGTCGAACACAACAAAAAAACAATGTCATGAAAATTCACTCGAAATGGACGAAGTTACTAGCGTAAAATTTATGTTGTCAAAATTTGAATGGAAACAAGTACAAGATTTCATTTAGATGTAAAATTATGAAAAAGACGAGACCAGTTTTTTAATTAATAACAGTCGAAGAATATCCGAAGCAGTCACGTCAGAGAGACTTGGATATATCAACTATCACAACACAGTATCAAGCGCACAGAGATGAAATAAATCTGAAACCATCAGTCAAAATCGCTCACAAGTAGAACAATAAAAGCGACTGCTTAGAGTAGCATCCTGCAACAAGAGGAGGCGGGCTGCTCCAATGCAGGCAAGTCACGTACGCCGTGAAGCATAATGGAAGACTCCTAGAGAACTTCTCAGCAGCTCCAGCACTCCAGTGTTGTTGTGTCCAGTTTCTCCACCTCATAAAATGCCGGTGTTACCGCGGAATATTAAGTGACACGCTCACACAGCCATTTTCCCGTACAATTGAGCTGCTGCAGGCCGCTTGTAGAAACAAGAAAAGGCTGAACATGAGCAAACATGAACTGGTTACTCAGTGTAATGGGTAGGATATAAGGACGAGCCGCTACAATGGTCGGTTTTGTGAGGAAAACTGCATTATACTGATCATCCAACATTGAATTGGCAGTTAAATGAGATTGCAAAATTTTTCTCTTGTGGATTGTGGACAGCACACAATTTGGAATAGATACGAATTCATCACTTAAATTGGAAATGACTCTCATAAAGCTAGTATCCTCAAGAATTAAAAGCACCAGCCTTGCTCCATAAATTATCACACTGATTAAAAAACAATGGTCGAAAACCTAATTATACTGGACATATAATTAACATATATAGTCAACATTTCAATGTATTCACAGCTTTATTGAACAAACTCGATAATTGAACTATATATATCAAGGGGCACACAGTGAACACATGAAGAGCGAATAAGTACAATGTAGCTTTTAAAGGCTCGACTCATGCTGGTCATTCAAACGGAAATGTGAACATAGTTGTACTTAGCTTTTAAATAATACCTGATCTTATCAGTTACTGTTGGTCTAACAATCTTCATATTTTGGATCTTCATCTATACTAACAATAGCATTATAAAGAGGAGATTAGTCTCTTCCATCCTCATTAATTCCCTTTTTACTTCATTATGTCAATGCTTTCTTAATTGAAACTAAATGCGTGAGAGAAGAATTTAAACGACGAGTTGCGTATTTGACATCTTTTTGCTCTTGAAATTGAGCGGCATAAACTCTGACACGATTAGCGAGAAATGTGGCTGAATAAACCACGTCCTTGAAGCTAGCTGATCCTTATCTTAATCCTTCAGTATAACTCACCCTCCCCAGAAACCGTACTCTGCAAAATAGGTAAAGTTTATAACTCCGTCAGTCAATCATTGAAAGTTTTTCAATTTCAATCCACCAATCAGACGAGAAATCGGCCGCCACGTGTAATTGAGCGAGTTTCAATAGCACTTCTCCTGTATGTTAAGGTGAATTATATTAACGATTCACAATGTTTGTCGAAATGCTCTTTGCTTACAACACAAACATTCGCGCGAGATACCAGAAATGAGACTTTAAGCGCCAGGGTCTCGTCGCCAGCTGATCCAGCGGGAAGCCAGCCGCGCAGCAAACAAACAAGGACAGAGAACCTCGGCTGGGCTGCGATGGGCAGATGCCTCCAGTGATGCGAGCCGCGGGCTTCATGCCAACTGGGGCATGACTAACGCTTACAATTTCTCATAAACCTTTACCGTCCATTACTTACTTAAATATTGTTGCCATCGACTCTATTTAACTGAAAATCTCTTCTCATTACTAATAATGTTTAGAACTAGCATATTGTTGATCCTTTAGCTAGTAATATAGGTAGAAATTAGAAAATCATGTTCCTCAAACCAGCACGAGATATTATGAACATTTATGAGATATATTTCCTCGTATATATATTGTAAAATTTTACAGCATGAAGTAGTAATCTGCAGTAGAAATCTCAATCACGTGCGGACATTACGCTGAAAAAATTGCTATAATTCAAATTAAAACATTTAAATGTGAAGGGTAACGATACAAGATCAATTTGATTCCATTTTATCAAGGTAACTCAATTAATTGAAGAGTTATTCCTACTTCTGATTTTTGAAAAACAATGCGGAAAAAGCATCAATTTCATTGTTCACGTCAAAAATTCTATTTAAATGCTCATATTTTAATAGTAGGGCATGGCAAGAAGAGCCGCCATGTACAGAACATTGGTCAAATAAAATAGGCGATTGGAAGAGCATGATAACGTAGCCTCAAACACAAACCGGGGGATGGTGGTGGGTCTTTTTGGAGGAGATTTCAAGAGTCCAAAATATGATAACGCGACGACGAAAGGGCTAAAAAATATAACTCAGTACTCACTGCAGTGAGTGACAAAGAGCGCATTTTCTTGTCGACGAAAACGCGAAGTCACGGACGGACAGACAGACGGACGGGCAGACAGACGGACGGACAGACGGACGGACGGACGGATAGATGGACGGACGGATAGACGGACATGGCGAGCACAATAGTGCTTTTTTCGTAAATGAGAAAATGCTCTAAAAAGGGGTAATTATTCCGTCAAGAAGGCTTTATCAATGCTCATTACCTTGTAACGTCTAAATATGCGTTATAGATTTCGGAAGTGACGAGGCACAGAGAGAGAGAGAGAAAGTCGTCGTTAGGGCTCTGGCTGCCGCCACGGGGCAACTTGTATCGCTTGGCCAAATCCACTTCGCAGATCGACCCAATTAAGTGAAAAAACTCGACGAATTGTGCAATTTAGAAAACAGCGAGATGAGGAATATGCCATGGAAAGAAGCAAACTATATATATTCAAAGAAATTTTACACGATGAAAAAGACGTTGATGAATTGCATTATTTTTAATGTTGATGAATTGCATTATTTTTACAAACACAGGTGCGTTGCATCGATCTTAATAGGTCAAGGAAGAGGAAACATTTTATATTATTTATTGCGGACAATACTTCCTATAGTAACTCCCGGCTATTGAATTTCAAATATTATTAATCGACAAATCTTAATATAAAAGTTGCAAAAAATTTACGGAACGCAGTTATTTGTTATTTCACAAGCAACTAACTCTTCTAATGGCTCCCAAAATAAGGCTGACGACAATGAACACAAATAGGAAGGAAGTTATTTGCTTTGCTCCACAATGGAAAATCAATTGCATGTTGCACTAAAGAAAGTTTCTGCGGTTGAAGTCAACATGACAGCAAAGGTGGCATTAAAAACATTCGCTGACACCAATAAAAAAACTCGCTAACGGTAATTCGGAGAAAGTCTAGGAAGTGTTGCCACCGACAGCGGTATATGACAATCGAGCGTGAGAAAACTCGTACTTTTAACTCATGGTGCGTCGACAAGCGTGATTAAAAACGATTGGTTTCACTCTGCCTCTGAGGAGGAAAAAAGAGGCAGAGAGCCTCTTTCTTTACATTTTCGCTTGCAGAAATATTAAATTAGATATGCATATACTATACATAGATAGGAAAATGCAAGAACCACAACAATTATAACGGACAGCAATAACCGCGTTATTTTTGATACTGTTATTTCAAATAGTATAAGAGCATGGAAAAATTTTGTAGTCCAAGGACAATCTCATCAACCACACACGGGAAAGGGTAATGGAATAAAAAGCTGTTGAAAGGTAATTGGCAGAAAGATGAACCGAAGCATCCGAGATAACTTAATGAGAGCAAATGTAATCAGCAATTTCTAGAAAAAGCCTCATGAGTCAGGACCTTTCTTTCAGTGATCGATACAGCAAACATAAAGATCTTTCAGAAGGAATAATGTTTTTGGCAAGAGAGCCATTGTACCATTTAATAGTAGAATCACCTAATGAAGTAAGTAAGCTACGACAGGTCGAAACCAACTCATAGAAAGGTTGTTTATCGACACCAGAAGCTGACATCTCAATTAAGTCACGTAGAAGGCTCACAAATGAATTGTTTAGTGCGCGGTAACACAAGGCCTAGCTCGCCTCAGCGTCATGCATGGTTAACTGCATGCAACCACAATTTTGATCGCGAGTCTCGATGTATCAGCCATACAAATTCGATGGTTTCATTCATTAGTATAAATAAAGTAACGAAGCCATCACATAAGCATTCAGCGCTCGAATATCCTTCGTCGTTTATCACATGTTTAGAATAGCTGCTCCATCTGAAAGACATGTTTCAAACTCGGCTGTTTATAGTTCCTTGTAAGAGCGCTTTCACGAATAGAAAGCAATCGTTTTTAAGTTCCTATCTACATGGAAATACCCCAAAGGCGAAAAATACATAATAATAGTATAGCTGTTTTGTTATAATAATGGATTAAAACTAAGTTAATACCTGATAACATTACCATAAAACAAGGATGATATCAAAGTTATTAATAAGCACGTACCATTAGTGTAATGAGATGATTAACCGAATAAGTTGGTTTCAACAACTCCAAGCTCACGTTTCAATAGACATTAGAAGAGTTTATTAATGCGGCCGGGAAAGCGTCACCAGAGAAATGAGCAAGTTAATCAGGCGATGAGGTTTTTAATCAGGAAATACTTTGACTTTGAACTTACTTTTATGATGCTCAGAATTAATTTTAAAATCTCGAAGAACCAGAATATCTAAGTATAAAATTGCTAACTGCTAAGTAAAAAAATTTTACGTACCCAGCTGATCATTCATAAGTATAAGCATCAGACAATTTATTTATAAAAGCTGCCTTCTGTCAACAAGACCGATCCTGTAAATACTGTCAAATTTTTCGGCAGCCAGTGAGTTGAGAAAAGGCACAAAGAAAGATTTTATTTTCAATTTTAAACTAGGTCACTGATCCGAATCAATAAGGCGGAGCAAACTCCGGCGCAGAAGGCGTATCAGGAAATAAATCGAGTCTGTTGAGAAAAGCAGTTACAGAGCACCGAGATAATTACATATTGTGATGAAACTAGCAGCACTCGTGACATTCACACAACTGTACGATGTAGGCAGCCTTGACGCGGGCCAAACTGACACACCCAAAAAACGCACAGCAGGGGTGACGATATAATATTACCACGTGCAGTATATATACACTTACACAGTTCAAAGGTCTTGCTTGCTTCGTTTGACCACGGTAGACTTCGAAAAATTATAATGTAAAGTAAAATACCATTATTTATAGAATATGGTACTGGAAGCAAGAAACGATAGTTCATTCATTTTCCAACTCAAAAGAAAAGAGAAATATTTCTCAGACATAGGGTAATTCAACGAATATTTTAAAACTGAAACACTTAAAGCTCAAAGCTACCTGTAAGCAGAAAACATGCTTCTATTAAAATAAAATACTATTTTCTCAGGCAAGAGTCTACAATACTAAGCAGATGTCCAATATCATACATGGCGTTCAAAATCAAATCTCGTGGCACAACGGAACTGAATTCTGCGCACGTCACAAGTCAAGGCGCCGCGCAGGAGCAACGCTCTGTGCAGCGTCATCAGGAGCTCGGGTATCGTAACGGTAAGACGTAAGAGTCTCGCGTTCCACGACGATCTTGTTCTTATTCAAATTTTATACAATACTGTTAGCTGGTACATATGATATCTTCTTCGTTGCTCTAAAGCCCTTTTGCAAACAGTGAGCTGCATTCCTTTACTTACCTAACCTTATGATACTATGCGAGCAATAGTTGAACCACACGCTGATAGATTAACATTATGACTCACACGAAAGTGTAGAGAATTCTAGATTACCTTCAAATCAACAAAATTTTGTTTCACATAACCATGTTAACCCAAGGTATCGAAGCAATATATCGATATCAATAAATCGGTGAAATAAAAATTAAATGATTTTTCAAACAAAGACAAGCAAAAGCGTTACAAATTTCAATCTGACGATTATGTATGGCATAGAATACTCTTGAACACTACACCGGCTCATATTTCTTTCATAGTCTTACCGATCTTCAAAGTTCAACGAACTCGTCAGCAGTTGAGAATATCCCAGGGCATCAGAGATGAGGAGACCCTAAAATTAAATGTTTTGCTCAACGCTGAACGAACATTTTACAGCGTGACTATCGTAGAATATGAAAAAAAGCAGGAATGCAATCGCTATAAACCGCGAACAACTGCATTCAATGCGTTGTTAACATGCTGGCGACACGACGTCATTCCGTCGCGCATGACAAATTTGACTACGAGTTTTGACAATAAGTAGAATAGTGAAATTTTTAAGAAAAATCAAGGCGAGACAATAACACTGCCAAAAATATGAAGAAGCACAGCAATAATGAGGTTAAAAAGTGTCAGGAAAATTGAAAAAAAATATATATTGGCTTCGTTATCGTAATTCATCGAGTGGTGCACACTAACAAACAAACGATTCAGTTCAAACCACCGTTTCTGACAACAGCGAGTGTGCACTGTAGAAGTCAAAGCCACATATTAAGGTAAACAAACGTAAATTAATAGGGATGCCACATTAATTGTGACTCCGTGCATTATAATCATGTTTCATTAGTCTCAAAAAATTTCAAGGCGAAATTCCATATCTTGCACCAGCATTTGTCTAATCGTTTTGTATTATAAAAAACTACCCTGGCTAATTACAGATAATTTCAGCACACGTATAAGTAGAGAACACATCGAGTAGCGCCCAAGAAAGAGGAGGAGTGAAAGGGGCGACCATGCCGTGAACCGGTTATAGCTCAGCCGCTACACCCGTTCCTCGCAAGCTGTGCCGGCAACAGAGTAATCCTTCATTAGCATTACACGAGAGCATACGAGTCTTCCGCCGTAGCTCCTCAAGTCGTTCATGAATGATCACATCTCAACAGGGAAGATAACATTACACAGTATACAATCCGGTAGGATTCTCCTAAGGCACTTTTTTACTAACATTTATGGAATAGCTCGAAGCTGCAGCATATGGATAGAAGTCTGCGAAAGGAACACCGCCAAAATTTCAATCTCGTGGCCATTAACTTCGACACCAAAAAATTAGAAAAGTTCAAGCAATAAGCTCATGAGCACAAGCAAGAAAGCAGCTACCCACCGAAAGAAAAATTATACAATCAACAATTAAATTTAATTAAATCCATGACAATTTAAAACGAAACGTCACTATAGACGCCATCTGAAGTCGCATAAAACGCACTCCCGGCAGTGGAAATGGGAGCAAGAGATAAGCAGCAACGGCAGCTGGCAAACAGACGACTTCCCAAACACGGATATGCGATAGCTAGCATTACCGCCGCTGTTGACACTAGTGATCTTGCAGCGATCAGGAATTTCTGTGCATGGCAATAACATCGGGAAGGAATACTGCAGGCCTTGAATATATGTACCAGCAATTCTGATACGATAAGCATGGAAATTGAGCATAACATCGTTTTTAAGTAAAAATTTGTAAGAGCGTTGAGAACAACCTTCGACAACTGTACATACGGACGATTTTGCGGTTCTTACTACAATATCAATTAGTCTCAGTGAATTCAAGTAAAGAAACGCATTTCAGAATATTTCTGTGTTCATTCATGCCGCGACAAGCCCCTCAGCTCAACGCGGAACAATGCCCCAAGAATTAGGACGGTATCCAATTAGTTTGATAACAGGTGATAAAAACACGCGTTTGTTCACCTACTAAACGTACAAAACATACATGCATACTGTAGATACCCGCTTGTCTCATAGTTCGAGGTGCAACCGTGACCCTAAAGTAAAAAGGAAGTACGATACACTTCAAAGTTCACCACGAGTGTTTTGCACCCAAGACGACATCGTTCATGTAATCTTCAGCTCAGTGGCGATTGACGGATGAGTAGTTTTACGGATGAAATGTATATTCTATAGTAATATTTACCGTTTCAAGCGAGTCGCTTAAAAAGTATCTCGGCAAGGGTATAGCACAAACAATTCTGCCAAGTAACAGATATTTTAAAGCATTATTTCAACTGCAAAGATAGATCCACCCCACTACCTCTTTTACATCTCTACCATGTAAACATTTATACTTCCTGTCATTTCGTGCACATAAATTTGACAAACAGGATTTGTATAACCATGATAATTTCTCATGAAAAGGAAATTATGACAATGGACATTCATCCACATCCTTGAGCGTATCCTGATGTATATATATGATGTATATAATACACAGGTGTTAGGAATATTCATCAACGGTTAGAATGTAAGGCTGAAAGTGTTGCATGTCTTATATTATAGTGACCAAGTGCAAGTTGGTGGTGGACTAGTTGACAAGTGAAAGGTTTACAGTCATGCAGGACTGAGTACGGTATGTATTCATTAGACGCACGTTATAGCGCCTTGAAGAATTTTGAACACGTAGAAGCCTTTTCTCTTGATAATTGCATTCATGTTATCCTCACTGAATGGTTTAACATGATGCAACCGGATGCACGGCCGTTGATACCAGAACTGGCCCCGGTCGAATATCACGTGCTTAGCATGGCAAGTTATCTGCGAGGTTCTTTAAGATAGGATTCAGACAAGTCAAAACACGTAACAGTGTGCGCATTGACGGTCACAAATCAAACGTCATGAGTAAATGTGCTTATACACTGGAAAAGTATTAGCCGACAGTGGTTGCGGCAAGTACTTTTTACTTCTAAATTTAGGGTAAATTCTTTTGATTTTTAGCCATAATTTTTGATAATTGCGATATTTTTGATAATTAAAAATAATAATTGAAATTTTTTACTAATTTTTAGCCCGATTTTCGAAGTGGAAAATACTTGCCACAACCACTCTCGGCTAACACTTTCCTCTTGTATGCTTGCACCTCTAGCTCTTATAGATGGGTTTCTGCGAGACGCGTCAAAAATACAAGCACTGTACACAATAACATGTACATAAATATAATGTATAAAGCATCGCAAGTTACCAATGAGGCTCCTTAAGATGTGTTCTGTTAGACAAGTCATAGCTGAAGCGACGATGACCCGTGTCTCGCTTTCTCTCCCCAGCACCGTGGGGTCAGTCGTAAATATTTGGCCCCACCCTGCGCACGCTATCCTCGTCTCTCACCCAGCTCTATACTCTTCCTTCTCTGCCACTTTCTTCACCCTTTTGCTGAACATTATCATATTTTTGCCGTTTCTTTATTACGTTTTGTGAGGCCATTTGCCGAACGACATCCTATTTTGTCTAAACTGTGCCAGGATGGTCCACTGCAGTGCACAAATGAGTAACGTGCATCGCTTTCAGACAAAGTGTCGCTTATTTCTCTGGGTGTTGTTCCGCTCTCCATCCGAATTCCCTCGCTGCACCTCCATGTAAGTTCGTTGAGTGATTGGTTAAATTATGATATAAGAATAAGTGAAAACGAATGACTTTAAACTCACTAAAATATTAGTTTTAGTAAGTTATATTCTATATTTAAAAATTTAGAATTATCACAGCAGGAATATCAGTGGATTGTATGATTAAGAAAAGTATAAATATATTTCACTGCACCAGCTTCCATGAGTAGGATTCCCCTTTCAATAGACGAGGTTATTTGCATGAGTAGGAAATGCTCCTCAACAGATGTGGCTCCCTTGAATAGGAAATGCCACTCAATAGAGGCGGCTTCCATACAGAGTAAGAAAACTCCTTCATTTGAGCCTCCCCTGCGTTGGAAATCCGCTTCAATAGATAAACATATCATCAGTAGGAAACCCTTCAATACATTTTAGAGTTCCATCAGCAGGGAAACGCTTAGTTCCAGAAGGCTACCTGAATCAGATTTTGTATCGACCCAGCACAGATTTTTGGCCGCGAACACTTGCGTCGTCCAGCAGGACCAGCACACCGCAATGTACATGGCCCGCCACATTGCGACCACTACATATAAGAAGCCGCACAATCAAAAATAGTTATGAGTTCCAAACTCCCACATTAAAGCGAGTCTTGATAGTTCTGCCCCGAAGTCATTGAATCAGCAAAATTCGCCGGTAAAATGTGATGGAAACACACGTGATATCTAGGATACCTCACGACACGAGACGTCCGCTGCCTCGCACTGCACCTCACAATACATACTATTTAATCTTCATTTTGCGGCTACGCAAGTACGTAGATAAGGTAAGAAGATGAGAATAAACCAAACCAAATTCGTGTAATAAGTTGAGGTTATAGGTTATTAATTTATTTTCGTGTCGTTTTTCTGGCCACACACTGCCTTATCTCATAGATAATTATCAATAGTTGTGATGCACTGAAGTTATCAATTCTCAATATATCCACGCATCAAACATCCCACAAGCAGCATCAAGAATTGGATCAGTGCTGCGCTGTAATTATACGCTGGAAATGAGCGCGCGTAGAGCAGAGAATGCCAGACCACCGTTATCGTGATGACGGCAGAGCGGTCGTACAGGTCGACGTAATGCATGGCTTGGCAAGCGACATCCACAAGAAATTCAACAAAGTAACGCAAAACTCGGAGCAACTGCAGCTGAGATAGCGGTTATTTTGTGGTCACCTCATGAGGAAGAGTGCACGGAAAATCTGGATTATTTTCGCATGGTCAACTAGCGCTAGCACGAAGCATTTATTTATTTTACAAACATAAAAAATAGTTAATAAAGAAATAACATATTAGCAGATCAATAAATCAGATTGTAAATTTTATCAATGCACAAAATTCCGACAGAAATCAAGTATAGAATAGTTTACATGAAATACAGAAATGTATGTACCTGTACCTGAGTTTCGGCGTCTCTCTACTCAATTTGCAAGAAAGTGATTACTAGATTAAAATGTATTGTTTCGACACCGTCACCGAATAATATAACAATATGGAATATCGTACTACCCTTATAAATAAAGGTATTCCAACACGCTTACTTTAAATACGTATCTATCCAAACATATACAGTAGCAAACACGGACGCGGTAAGCAAATACAAAAAATCTTGTTTGAAATGTTAGAGTAATTTTGAAACTCTCGTTGTCGCTGTGAATAAAATACTAAACCAAGAATGCGGTAAGATCGAAGGTCATGTACAGAGTGAGCAGGAAGAGATCATGAGTCACAAGGAAGCAGGAGAGTAAATGTAGCACGGCGTGTGTGTGTGAGGTCAGGCAGGCGGCGTCACGTGGCGGTAACCGCACCGGTGACCTCGCAGCGGCGGCACCCGCTTACGATAGATAGGTCACCGCGCTCCCGCTGCCGTGCTGCGTGCAGCCTCTCATAATGAAAATCACTTTTCCAGCGATTGTTATACAAATATAAAAGATTTTGCTACCAGAGTAGGATTAAACATTTTAAAAAATGTTTGATTGAACATTTTCACGAAATACTTATTCATTACAATACCAATACTATAGTTCTATCATTAAAGAATACCGGTTATAAGGTAGTTCTACGTGCTTTCGCGTACTGGACTTTCTTCCTGTAAAGGCAACATTATAGATACTGGCAGCTTAAAATCCCTAAATAAAACTATGGCTTAAAACATCAATGTGAACTATAAAAAAGATCGAGAGTAACAACGAAGAAGAACTGATAAAAAAACATGGTGGCAAAAAACTGTGCAAAACAATTGCCTGATACATTCGCAAATGGCAGAAATAACCCACGACGATTACATCCACATTATTGCGGCCTTATACAGTCTATATAGCTCAGCATCTTAAGTCGGCCTTCATGATCGTTTTTTTTTTTGAGGGAGGGGGGCTATTTTTGACAGAAAGTTAACCATGCAGCGACGCTATATTTTAAAATTCTGGGTGCAAGGCCTTTAGAACAAAACTGAGAGCAGCGCTCGATACATCGGACGGCGGCTCTCGAACTCAGAGGATCTGATCAAGTGATGGCAAGTGCGTCGTAAAGGTCGAGGCTGGAGGCAATATTTAACGTTGCCTTAGCTTACGCTCAGTGAAATGAAGATTCAAGAAAATCTTAGCAGTAACCTGCATATGAAGGAAAGTCATTTTCATTCAATATGAATTGCCCACATTTCCTATAATAATTAATGTACGAGTATAGGAAGGCTGACAAATAATATGGAATGAGCTATGATCGAGGACTGAGGGGAATGAATCAAGTCGATTGATCGTATAGAAGTGTTACCGTACTGTGTTAGAAAACAAAACAGCAAAGAACGCAAGTTTACGATGAAACGACTTTAGTAAATCAGCACACGTCTGAAGAATTCAACATGTATGAAGTAACTTATGTATATGTACCTATGTATATCTCTGTGTGCATGAAGAATCCAATCCTATACGTACGTACAAACGTTCAATTTCAAAATTACGAGAAAAAATATAGAAAAACTCAGTAGCGTGCGCAAGCAGCCGTCATCTCTGCAAGTGGCAGCGTACGGCACGCATTGAACGGCTCATTCACCTCATTGAACGCTTTAATTCGCTTAAGTGAAAAGTCGCAGCTTTAAGTGGAAAGTCGTGATATGCCCCGCTGCTCCTTCAACTACAAGGCGCGCAAGAAGAAGACGAGTATACAGAAGAAGTGAGCGGTCATAATAGAAGGATGTATTTAAAAGAATGTAAATAACATTACATGTACAAAAAAACTCGGCTCCAAGTTTTCTACTTGAATGTTTGATTGCTAAAATTGATCCAAAGATGGTCAGATGGACCAGGGCAGCGTGCTAACAAGCTTGTAATCCGCACAGTCATTGGCTGAAATAATGCTATAAAAATAAAAATGATTCTGTAATGTTCTGCATAAAAGCTTTAAAGAATCACACTTTGACAATGACCAGTTAAAATTTTGTTCCATATATATATAGCTTTGGGCCCTGGACCCGTATCTCAAAATCTTAGCAAAATTTGGTGCCAAACCTTCAAGTAATTGCGACTCGATGACCTGCGATTATGGAAAACTAAGCACTAATTAAATGACTTCTGGGATTGCCACGAAACTAAAAATCTTATAGTAACTTGAGAAATAAGCTGAAACCAAATAAAATTTTTGATTGCAAATAAATAGTATTAAGAACTTGAACAAATTTCGCAAGCAGCAAAGGAACGTTTTGTAGCGCAAAAACGATTACAAAACTTAGATTTTGGCGAAATTCCTACACCAGCACTCATCCTCTGCCGGTGCGACAATAAGTATCAAGACGCCAAGGCAGTCATTCAAACAGCGGAAACGAATTTACACATCGAGATTACTGGGCTTACCTTTAGTTTACTGTGCCACCAGTTGACAAGCTCAATCCTCTCTGGATCACTCAAATAAAATTTAGTTTTTATGCAAAATAGACGAGGATTGATGCAAGAAAATATGAATTCAACACGCGAGGCAAAGCTGCTTATTGTAGATCACAGAAGACATGATCTGGAAATAAATTTGGTACTTATATAAAATTTGGGGTCAGTTATGAATGTTTCTGGTGTTTGCTAAAGAAATAATTTATTATACAGATAGGGAACCAATAATAATAATAATAATTATACAGATAGGGAACTAAAGCGTGGAATGAAATACGATGTACTGCAAAAACCAATATAAGCGGCAACATAAAAGCCAATGCACTCATTTATATGCATATCGTTACAAGGTTCGCTGCGTTAACAATGCATGCTCGAGTGCACCTCGTCATGTCTAACAAGAACCGGAAGAGGTTACATCAGTAGCAAGAACTGTTACATTAGGATAAGAGCTCTGTACAATATTGAAGGGGGCGGCTAACATGGTTGTTAAGATATAACTTAGTACTAATATATATGAACCAGGGCGGGGAAAAACCATTTCCTTAATAAATAATTTTATTTAGGTATCAATAACTCCTAAACTGACAGATATCCTATGAAATGGGCGAGCGAGCGTGATCAAGAACGTCAGAATGCGGTAGCTTGTGAACGCAATATCGTCGTCACTCGATTATCACATAATCATCCTGACAATCGAAGAGCATTTAATGAGGCGGCGAGGGGTGGCGCAAGGACAACGGAATTGCCAGTCCGTACACAAGCGCTCGACCCAAGCGCACGCAGCTCATTACGTGGCACCGTGAATATTGTCACCTTGTAGCATGTCTACTCCTTCAATGTCCTTAAGTCCTACACCTCATTATATATTTAGCTGATCTCTTGGGCAAGCTTCAGGTATAAATTGCTCATACCTAATTATCTGTTCCGGTAATATGCTTACAAAATACAAATACTTTACATTCGTCTATTCATGTCTCGAAGAATATCGGTTCACATCTCAGTATCAATTGTAGACCATAATTCTTTATTGAGTAATAGTCCTTCGCACTTCTTTACTTGACCCGGTAACACCCTAAGGGTACCGGTACTTGATTCCTCATCCAATAATGTCTGTTATATACACCTCATTATACATACAGGTAAAACTCTACCCATATACCAATCTTTCTCTAATAAATTCTGTATTCAACTCATGTCAAAAGTTTTCAGCAATTCTTCATAATGTCATGTGAAGTATGTTTACAAAGCAATAAATTAATATTCAAGTGCAAAAAATACGAGAAGCGTTTCACAGAAGTAATTACAGAACTAACCTTGAAACTTCCATCATTTAAAAATTATGCGCTTCCGAGTACAGGTAATAAACCTTAATAGGATTGCGTATTTTAATCCATTGAAATGCTTGTGTTCAATCGAGAGTATGTTTCACCGCACCAAAAGAAGCAAATTTTTTGTTCACGGGGAATACAATTGATAAGTTAATTGTAACTCAGAAATAGGGGGCAACCCCCTACCGTAATTACGAGTTTAGCAGCTCAAGGTTACCGAGCGAACATCCTTCGATGAAGCCCGCACGCAAGGTTGCAGGCGGGAAGGCTTGCCTGCTGTTTTAACGACAAAATCAAATTAGTACAATACAATATAAACAAATTGTCAATGCGTTTGTTGATGAAAAATACATGAAAATTTTAAAAAATTAGCTTAAAATTTTTCTTTAGTAACGTCAATTATTTTTTTAATTTTTTTTTTTTTTGCAGTAAGTTAAAGTTAGGAAGTTCTAAGCAAGGATGAGAAGGAGTTCAGTTCCACACTTAATCATTAGTTATTCCAATCAACGAAAAGAAATGCAGTCGTTTACAGAGTTAACTAAAGACATACTTAACCATATAAAAATGTATGGAAACTACTGATATTAAGAAGACGACTTGATAGACAACATCACGTTGTCTATGCCATAAAATGACTTCACAGACAACATCACGTCTTGGACGAAACGAAGACGTGACTTTAGTAACGAAGGCCGAGGACGTAAAAACTGGAAAAAAATCTGTCTTGATCTAAAAATAAGACGCAGCGACAGCACGTAGTGCACAACAAAGGCAAAACATTATCGGGTTTTCTTGAACGTAATTATTTTTAGTCGGAGCCTAAGTTGAGTAAAAAAATGTTTGACCGCATGACTTGTGGGGATACTCCCAGAATTGTGGGGATAAAAGGGTAATTTAAAAAGTATTAAAAAAGTGCATGTGAATAAATATTACTTAACACCTGTCTTACGACAACCCCTCTTTTCAGAACATAAGACTACGGTTGTAAAATAACGTAAAACTTTCTACTGAATCGTAAAAGCAATCCCAAAATGACAAATGTCAATGAATGCAAGAAAAAAAGCGCGATTATCGCATCTATGTCACCGATTAGTGCGTTCAAATTTCCTAACCAAGACAAGTAAAAAAATGAAAAAACTAAAACAGCGACAGGAAATTCACTTAAAAATTTTTGACCTAACTCGGAAATATGAAAGGCAAGCGCCGTTGAAGACCTGCCCGCTCGAGAAGGTCGGTGAGTTTAAAAGGTCATACGAAGTCCATATTGAGTCGCGTGCCTTGCATGACATATTGCGAGCGAGATTGTAGTTCCTCGGCAAGAATATAAGCGTCACTGTAATCGCGACATAAAAATTTGAAAGAACTGCCCACCCAACCACTCAGGAACGAAGAATTATTAATGATAGGTTCTACTGCAGAACGATCATCCGAATGATTCATCTCGCAAAGAAGTAATGGTTAATCACAAAGCTTGATAGCAGTACATTTTTAGTGCATGGATACTAGTTTACATATACTATAGCAAGAAGGAAGATCGCAAGGCTCCCATAATTACCGAGTGATCACCGCGATTCGTGAGCAACACGTTCATTGCCTCGCAACACAGCCTCGATGCACGCATACATCGTACTTGGGTCGATTATATACTCGTGTTTATTACGTAATATATAAATATTATATAACTCCTAGATTATAGTCGTATGTATTACACGAGATATTTTACGCATTATATACTCGTATCAAGTAATAATAATATTATATAACACTAGAATTACGCTCGTACGTCAACCCTGAAGACAAGCACAAAATACAGCACCAATATGATACAACGAGCCCGCATCCTGTTCACTTGCGAGCTTAATACATCGAGTGCTGTGGTAACGACAGGCCGCGTTTCCAAGAAATTGAATTACCAGTTTTTTTCCTGTCATTTACTGACAGATTAGTTTATGTGGTCACGGCTTTAAAAAAGGAATGATTTCTATACCTGATATGCTCGAGGTTTACTGGTCGAATTCACTTTAACTTTTGTTCTATTTCATAGATTAATAATCGTCATGTAACACTATAAATAACACTGTTCAGGTACAAATCAAAACTATTTTTTCGTAAACCAATAAACAATTTAACCATTTCTTTCGTATACAATTGCACTATGTCCAAAATTATTGTAATTTTGATTACACGAGTGTATTTTTCATTTGTTCAGCACAATAAGCATTATTTCAGTTTTGGCTGGGAATACGGTGGAAAACAAGAAATTATTTCCGGGAGCACACACATGAGGCGATAAGAAGGCTACATTATAAGCGACCTCGGCGAGGTGATTCGCGGCCACTTCAGGCTCTTATCAGCGACGTTATCAGGTGCGATGAAACTATATGGCATCCTCGTCAACGACGTGCTGACTGTCAGTCATTCTTGTCAAAGACGTGCTGACTGTCAGTCATTCTTGTCAACGACGTGCTGACTGTCAGTCATTCTTGTCAACGACTTGCTGACTGTCAGGAATAAAAGCGGAATAGTAAAAAATTTGAAGGTAACGACCAGGATTGACAGAAATATTCGATTATATCCCAGGTTTTTCCAGTAATAATAAAACGCAAAATTTCCTCGAGGTTTCAACAACATGCGGTGCATATTGCATTCTAACTTGATTGCGCACTCAGTGTCATTAACTTTTCCTTAAATTTTCAGTTATTCAACAAGGTTGCAGCTTTGATAACCATCGCAAAATAAATCAAAATAAATACAAGTACCGAGACACTGGCAGGGGTGATGTCAACAGCTGATATTCCAAGGTGCATGATTAACACGAACGCAGACCATCGCTTCCAAGGGCAGCTGCTTACGTCACGAGCCTTTCCGATGATGCACAAGCGCGCTAACGCGCATCCGGAGCGCTCCAGGCTTACGCGAGCCTCTTCTTTTGCCTTAACTCAGTAATGCCTAAGTAATGCCGAAATAATCTTAGTAGCTATCAATTTCATTAATGCCATTGATGTTAAGTTAAATTAGTAGTGTATCTTTTACAGGAGAAGTCAGGACAAAGTCAAATGATTCCACTGTTCATATGCAAGGCCCTTATTAATTATATACCACTTGTGTTGCAATTAGCGATCATATTCTCCTGTTAGTAATTCAATAATTCTGGCGGAGATAAATAAATGTCGCTTTACCGTCGTACATCACTTAATTATTACTTTGATTTGGAGTCTTAGCAATAAATATTCACTAAAACGTGTCTGAAACTGCATGAATTTTCAGCATCAGAATATTAAAAACGTTTCATGCAATAAAAAGACTTAGACCGCAAACGGAAGACGATTATTTCATTAGGCTTATTAGACATAGTGAAGATAACAGTCGGCGCGGGAGTCTATCCCATCTGCTGCTATAGAAGAAATGCAATCATCTTGATCACATGGAGTTCACCGTAACGTTCATGGCATAGCTAAAATTGCTAACCGTATTTTTCAGGTCATAAAATATTACAATTTGTAATCAAGTTTCGACATGTTGATACACGTACACCGATTGAATAAACGCTTATCAGAAATATAAGTTAGGCTGCATTCAGGATTACGAGCTGTCGCAGTAGTCCGGATTACGGGCCCGGCTGTCGCAGTAGTCCGACAGTCGGGATCTGAGCGGCCACACATGGTCTCATCAACTTTGCATGAGTCTTATATAATAAATCTAATCGAATAATAGTAGTCCAAGAACTGAGTTGGGAGCGGCCACCGATAATACGGCAAAGCTTCATAATACGACGAAGCAGAAGAAGTGAGCAATCATGCGCTCGGGGACTTGAGTGCTCTGGTGGCCTGAGTTTATTGCTCTACGGACGACGTTTGTGGAGGAGACCTAAGCAGAGAACCTCTAGTATGCTCCATCCCTGCAATAGCTCTTCTCGAGGGCGTTGCGGTCTATGGATAAACAAACCTAGCCCGAGTAAAACTCCAAGTTATAACCAGTGCATCTTAAGTTCAATTCATTGACAATTGTTTAGGAATATAAGTTGAATTAGGTGGGCATGGTTAAGAAGTAGGAAACATTGAGTGAACCTTATCTGCAGGTCAGAACTGAGGAGAGTAGATTTACCTCTTATGATAATAGCAGGATAATCGCCAATCCTCATGGTGTACTACTGTCTACGTGCGAGAATATGAGTTTAATTTGCAATTATTACAGAAAGGATAAGGCTTTAGTTTATAACTGTACGGTACACCATATTATAAATAAGAAAAAGAAAGAGCTGCGTGAACGTTGTGTATAGCGAGAGCCAGGGCTACGTACGGGAGTATGTGATTACGATATTCTTACGTATACTGTATATCATGGGGAAAGACATTCAGCCAGAGCAAATTTGTGGGAAGAGAGCGCGCTTACTTCAGCAAGGCACGAGCGCAACGTGATGAGTCCAGTCACTTGCACGTCTCACGGTCGATATTGGAAGAAACACGGAATTCTCATAGGGAATATTGTACACTTCTTCCCTGCTCACGTCAGCGTCGGCTATCGTCACACAGTCGTGAGAAAATGAACGGTGCGGAAGCACGAACCTGTGGTGGTTGTGTGTGAACAACTAAACATTGAAGAAATAGCACGAAACTCCGTCTATTGAACCATTTATATTTAATCTTTAACGACCATATAAACGAGTGGATTGCGTCCACGACGAAGGCTTAGTATCAAAATGGGCAAGAAGAAAACGCTTTGATCAAGCAACTGGTAGTCTGGCTGTGATCGCAGCTAATTAATTACTTTCGATCCGCTCATTTTTAGTTTATATATTAAAAAACTCGATCGATGTGGGTCACTGCATTCACTTGAACACTGACGTGTTAAAATCCTCGTTTAAAAAGCCACCAAATATTCTAGTCGCAGAAGATATTCTTCGTTATTTCCAAACGCATGAACAAATTCGAATTTGTTATTTTAACGAATCCACATGAATGTAGGCTTACTGCAGATCTCTGTATGAACAATATACTACTCAATGAAGAACTGAATCAGGTTCAAGGAACATAGATTTGTTCTCCTGCAGGGTAATGCCACGTGTAATAAGTTTCTAGCCAATATCGAGGTTTTCCCACACTGCAATACAGTGCCAGCTCAATTTATGACCAGGCACGCGTGTTAGCTTACCTATTCGCCAAGTCGCTCTTATTACAACAACACGTTAGTGAAGACACATTATAATCTTGAACTTGTTATGGCCATTCTGCTTTCTGTTAAGCCATGCTACGAAAATTATAAAAACACAAGTGAGCATGCATGGCACGTGTGGTGGCACAGCAGACTTAATTAAGCTTCGTACAAAAAGAAAAGCCTTTTCCTACATATACACGTGATATACGGTACCTTGCAAGAAATAGAGGGATTAGTGAACCACTATCAATGTTATAGGATGCATCATATAAGTGATAACGTGACAAGCCATTGTTCAACGTAAAGCAACTCACAGGCACGAACTCATTCGTATAAAAACGTGAAAATTTAAAGAAGAAGAAGTTGTTGAACGGATCTTCATCTTGAAGGCAGGTTAAAAATGAAAATGCAGGTGGCGATCAAAAAGTAAGTAAGCCGATGTACGTCCTCGCACATAACTTAAAGTTGAGTATAGATGTCAAGGAAATATTAGTTAGCTGAGGAAAATAAAAAATCAATTCCCAATGCGTCATGCGAAACCTTTTTCCAATGAAAACCTATTCCAATAAAACAATTCTCAAAAAACTGGATTCCTGAACTCGTTGATAGGTACGTCTATACAGTAGTAGCCAATAGTGCTGTAAAGGCTGCTCCGGCACGCCTGTGTTCTTAACGACTCCTTATAACGTATCAGAAGACTTTGATTCCATGAACAAGAATTTAGAATTCGTGTCGTCGCTCATCCTAAGGACAAAATGCAGCACAAAAAAATTCAAGGACCATTAATCATTGATGCCCAAACAGCACTATGACGTACTCATGCCCATTGTAACGTGGTTACGACCAGTAAACAGGTATGACCATAAGGCCGCCAGCCTGACACGCTGTCGGCGATAATGAGCCATATTAGAGGGCGATGCACTTCCGGCGTGTAATTACCATAGGCAAATGCGGAGCACCACAATGGCCTGGTCCGTCGACCTCCGTGCTAACACGTTCGCAGCGTGCAGCGAGCAAGCTTGTGAGTGGCGTCGACACACAACGACAATCTGACGTAGAAAAAACCTTGATAAAACGTTGTTTAAATGAAAGTAACTCGTAATCAACGCTATTCCGATGAAATAAACTCGTAATCGACGTTGCAGCAACATAATCAACAACGAAGTTAACTCGTAATCGTTGTTTCAACGAAATCTACTCGTAATAAACGTTGTTTGAACGTCATTTGCCTACAAGGCATCTACACGAGCCCAGCGAGAACACATTTAATTGCAGCCACAGCGCGGCAGGGTTTGGGTCGATGGAAACGACATGCTTAGCGCTGCACGGTCGATGGCAACGATACACACGCTACATTGGACGGCCATATTGGGAATGCAGGATGCAGCGTGTGATGCAGTTTACGATCCATTCCGTAAATAGAAAAGTCGGAATTTAAGGAATCCCACTAGTCGTGAATAACAACAGTCATTCAGAACGCAACGTGATAGATGGCTTCCGTTCTTACAAAAATATTTAACGAACACAAGAATCGCAAAGGTGAATTACTGAACAACAAATTATTCTAGCATATTTATAGAAGGTCACTTAATAGGTTTCGCTATTAGACATCTAAAAAATAATAATCAAATGCCTGAAATAGACATTCTCACGGATAACGCAATTTTTTTAGCAGGCTCAAGAACACCGGTGCTCATGAGAGTTGCATACAGGTACGACCCACCAATATCCTGTTTTTCGTCCCATGGGAAATTAATTCAACACTGCCAGCAAATATCGCGGTAATGATGATCGCGGCAACACCGTGCATGTACTCCGCGCAGCACGCGCGGCGATATATAACCAACACCGCCATCAAAAATTCGGTCTGAGGCTTCTTCTCGCGGGACGCATAATCGATAGAAGCGTTCGAGGCGTCGAGGGTTTCTTTTAGTACGCGAATAAAGAGTAGCCTGCCTCTACACCGGTCGCCTTAGAATCGAATTAGGACCTAAGCTGTGATTGATACTACCTGATATTAAATTAAAAAAATTTGACAAAGTAATACGAGAATAATGTGGCAGGCCAAAAAAGTATTACATTTTGAATATTATCTAATTGAAGCAGGCTTACTCGAAATTAAACATCTACACAGTAAACAATCTTGTTATTGAATCATATTATGTAAATATCAGCCGTTACTCTCGGTTACCTGATCACGGAAAATGGTATATATTAGAGAAGATAGTCCAAAATAATGATATACTTGTTGCTGCACGATATCGTGCTGCGGTTAAGAGATCATTAGCTCCCCTGAGACTACTTGTAGTAGTAGTAGTAGTAGTAAAAGATTTACTAGCGCTTCAGATAGCTATCTATTTCGCGCCGGAGGTGAGGTCTTCAGCTACGTCAAAGATGTTTGGTCTCTTCCGTCTTCAAGGCTTATAGCCTGATCCATTTTAGGCGCAGGGGCTGGGCGGTAGATTCCCTGTTCATGGAGCGAGGGTCCGCTCCGACTTCATATATCAACTCCAGCGTAAGTTTAGTGAGGCTTGGTCTAGGTGATGGCAAGGTGCGATTATAGTCTCGCTAAAGGCGGTGGTGCAAGTGCATATGACCGACCGGCAGTCAAGGCGATGGGGCGATAGCTGGATGTCTCTGTTGGTGGTTTATTGGGTTTGAGGAAGGCCATGACAGTAGCGGTACGCCATTGCGTAGGAAATGAGTGGGAAGTCCAGATTTTATTGTATAAGGCCAGGAGGGCCGTAACTGCAGTCGGGTGCATCTTCTTAAGCATTTTGTAATGAATACCGTCTGGTCCGGGGCTGGTGTTCTTCTTAAAATGAGTTTCATTATGTTAAATTTGAGGCAATGCACTACAAGCTTTTGTCAGTAAAACGTGGTAAAGGGAACAGTGAAAATTCCTGAGACTACTTTCACAATCTACTCACTGTCAAGGAAATCATTTTAGTCAGGACCTTAATTCCTCCCATACGTCCACTTTCAAAATAATTATAGGCGATGACTGCCACGAGGTATACATCTCAAAATTTACGCATTTAATTAGTATAAAACTCTTAATTGATCCGATTTTTACAAACAGAATTGTCGCAATTATATAATCCTCTTGGTATAGGGTGTAACGTGGAATATATAAGTCACACCAGCTATCAAAATCTTACGCAAACAATAAAACCAACCATGGATGACGATCAGGCGACGAAAAACAATGGACTTTCTTTTGTATAAAAAACAGGACAATCTACACAAAAACAGGCAGGGAACCAAAACAATGGAGGGATAGAAAACCTACCAAGAACGAAAGTTGATGACTTGCACGCATTCTTCTTGCCAACCTAGGCAAGCTATGTACCAACAATACCAGCGTCCTGTAAGCCATATCAGTAAATTTCAAATTCTCCAGCACACATTTTGTTCCTCTGCGGATAGACAAGCAAAGCCATCCTGAGCTGAGGCGTGTCGCTAAATATGCCCAGGAGTTCTTAGGGACTTGGTAGAGTTACTTGAGTAAAGAACGCACGCAGAGTGCGTTCCTAGAACGCACGCAGAGTGTGTTATATGGAAATTGGGAACACAATACATTGAAGTGAACTTCAGAAGATGCGAAAGTATAAATATTAATTTGAATATTGAGCTTCGGTGCAGAAAAAAAGGTTTGTTTGGTGCCAAAATAAAGACACAAGCAAAGTTCGATAAAAATAAAGCATTTGTAATTAACACTACTATGTAAATAAGGCTGATAATTATAAATACGTGACACTAGAGTTAGTAAAATTAGCATAAGTAACACTAAAAAGGTACTCACGTAGCTCCTGAGGGATCTCTTCATCTCTATGGATAAGTCGAAGGAAAAGATTTGTGATGAAGTAGAGATGCTCCATGCCTCGTGCGCTAAAATCGTCCATAGACACATACGAGTTGTTGACCGGCGCAGTCGTATAGGGTATTCGCGGCGACACGATGCTCGTTTCATTTCCATTAACCGTGTCATTACCTTCAAGCAACTCATCCTCACTTTCAAACTCTTCATCCGTAACGACATTTAAGTTATTGTTCTTTTTCCTTTCCTTCTTGCGCTTGTGAGTGCGTGTGGACGTTCCATCTGCAGGTTCCCCACTGTCGGGTACAACGTCTAAGAGGTTAGGCTGAACGGCGCTCAATACTGGACCGGTCGAGTCCAGAAGGTCTGTGTCTTGTGTCGTGATGATCGGAGAAAAAGATGGGCCGTCTTCTGACTGGGCAACTGCACTGCACACCAGCAGCAGAGCTGTCGCCCACATCACTGCAACGGTGCACCTGGAACGAACCAAGCATGGCAGGCTTGTAAGTTGTAACAAGTTCGGGCTTATTGCAAGAGTTACAATGCTATAGGTATGTATGTACTATCTTCAATAACACAGGTCACAGCAGAAAACCTAACAAAGGCTAAAAAAATCTTGATCATATAGGAACAATAAAATCTAAATTACACTTTTTTTATTGAAAATCATGGCAAAAATGTACCCATAATATAGTTAAGTATAAATAACAGTTATTTAATTTATGTTCAAATAATGCAGCATCTGATTACTAACAAATAACTTGCTAGGATATCCAAGGTGGAATTCAAGGAGTCATGTTGTATATATATTCAATATCAATCTATTTGATTCAATACAAGAATGTCAGGTGAATCATTATATGTATAAATTATGTCCAAATTCAGAGCTTCAAATCCTATATGGTATAAGTGGTCAAATCCAGTGTATATCATGAGTACTTTATCATACCTATGTATATTCATTGAGTATCAAAATTCCACACTGTCAGGCAAACTATAAGGCAGAAAAATTCTTTATTCATATAATGATCAAATTTTCATATTTGGACAAGGATTGTCAAACATTATTTGTTGCTCTTATAGCTCAAATAAGATAAGTTAGCTCAAGCATTACAAATGAGGATATGATGGTGCTAATCTCCATCCAGTTACAAAACAAATGGTATGAAATTGCAACAACAGATAAAAAGTCAAGCCTAGTTTTTTTTATAGTTCAAGCGCTGTTGCAGAAATTGATTCAAAATATTTTTCTTGTTAGCTGAGGCCTGAGGTGTGATCACTTAAGCAATAAATAATCAAGATAATCATTTACTGATTTACATTTGCCAAAAATAACAGTGACTTCATTTAGGCTTGATATAATTTGCATATACAGTACACATTAATGAAGATACTGATTTAGTTCTGTATAGACATGATAGACACACTTATTGCTTTTTCTATTTTACATTCTAGAGATAAATGTATTCTGTATTTGGTTAGCCTGTAAAATAGTTTAAAGATGGCGGGGTTTGCAACATTGAAAGGAACATATCATTTTATCTCTGTCACCTTCCAAATCTATGTTCTTAATTTCAAATTGAAATGGAGGACTTAAATAGGTTACTTACAAATACCTATTTAAAATTTCATATTAATAAATATACATATGCATTTAACATGCCAACAATTATTGAGATAAACTGTTTAACCTTAAATAAAGTCTTAAAATTTCAACTATAGGTACTTAATATTTAATATTATGAAACAGAATCAAAAGGAAAGTTGAGAAAACAAAATTAATCAATAAATTCTTTGATGGCCATTTGCTTTATAATTCAAAATGGCAAACATGAGACTTTTTTATTGAGCTTTCATACCTACTGAATTCTAATTCTATAAGTTGACTAACATGTATCCTGGATCAGCATGCAGCATTAATCAAGATAGGCCCTATCGAACAAAATCCTAAATTAGATCGGGAAATTTAAATGAACTTGTTTTGAAAAAACTCTCATCATTCATTATGCTCAAAAAATTGATTCGACGCTAGTCACTGAAGAGTTTATTACACCCAACTGGCAGCGGCGGAAGCGAGTCAATAAAAATAATCAAGAGGTGAACTGTGATTTCTGTTCTGTGAAGAACATATATTAATTTGATGTAATCATGTAACTAATAACTCACCCAGTATTTCGAGCCATTGCAGGTTAAATAAAGCAGTATCACAGACTAAAACTACAAAATAAAACACAGCCTGGCTTCACGATCATTTAAGTTCCTTTTACCAAGAAGCCTCAACGAACTTGATTAACCGAAGCCAACGCAACTGACAGAGGAAGAGGTCAGCAACTCAGCTGATCATGGAGACGCCACCGACGCATCCCTTAATAAATTTAATTTAACTCAATAACATAAGAATCAATATAACTCTATCACGCGAAAAGTATAATTTTTTTCACTTGCAATAACAAATACTCAAATTGATGCGCTAAAATCAGAGACTCCACAGTACACAATTCAGACGATGCCAGGCGCACATCCACACTCGATCACTCCGTACGCCAACTGGCTGCACTTGTTTTTCGGGTCTCCAGCTTTGGCATGACCGAACGCCGTTCTCAGCCACTCTGATTATTGGGATTTCGGTAGGAGCCTCAGAGGTCAAGAAAACCTTAATTTAATTAAATTGGTAAACCACTCAACTTATAAGTGTACTTATTTATGAATATTCGAAAATCCGGAAGAAATTATGGAATAAGAACACTCCATTCACTCGGAAGTACGATTATCGCTCTACTCAACACGATTGTCACCCCACTATTTTTTTCAATAATTCGTTGCCCGAGTTCGTTTTCATCTATAGTACGTCAAGTATGCATCACGTAACAGTTTACCAACGTGTTTTCAATTTCATTACACCTTATTCGTTCCAATCGTCGCACGCAGCCTGACGATTAGTTGGAAGCGTCGTGAACGATTACATACGCGCTACAATAAACAACTCGATACCTTCTACATTTTTCATCAAAACCACGAAAGGATAGAATAATTGAATCACTACAGGCAATGAAACAACCATGTATATTATTCCTTATATTAAAGAATCTTCTTCAACGTACAGAATATTTACAAGAGTTAACAGGATGGCTTCAATGAATTTCAATACAGGGGACATAACATCAAAAGTAAATTGTCTTGCAGACAAATTAATCAACCTGAACCCAGATTTTCAACGATCTCATAAAATACGCGGATCTTGGCTTTGATATTTTCTTCTACTGAACGTGATTTACGGGAGTCACGAAAAAACTTGAATGCCATTTCCAGGTAGCAGAGGCCGACACTAATTCCACATCAGAGGTGCTATGAAACTTTGAAGGCTTAGTCTTCCTTTAATTCATGGTAAATAAAATTGTCGATGCAGTCAGATTTCTGAACTCACACAAAAATCCAAATAGTTTCACTTCCGATTCAATGATGCGTTCTAACTTTAGCATCACTTTTTCCAGAACACCGGAAATAAATAAAAAATATCTTTATGAGAAATAGGCGAAACCATTAACATTCGCATTTAATCTTGTGTCAAGTAGAGGCGTCTGACGTACAGAATTGATATAATTGATGGTTGTAAATTTTAACGATCGACTTCGCCGAAGACGATGTCGAGCGTGCCGATGATGGCGACGACGTCAGCGAGCATGTGGTTCTTGGCGACCATGTCCAGCCCAGCCAGGTGGGCGAAGCCTGGCGCCTTGATCTTGCACCTAATGAACACAGCACCCCATTAATACGTAGGAATATATATAAATAATTATAATATAAAATGTATTTATATACCATTTAAGAAGTATAATTTATAGATAATTTATTGATATAGGTAGTATTTATGAAATATAATTTATAGATAATTTATTAATATTGATGTAGATAGTTATTTATATAGAAATCACATAGATTTATAGATTGCATACTACAACACGTGCAAACTAATCAAGAATTAATGAGAACTCTGTAAACTCAAACGTAAAGTTTCCTTCATGAAGGGCTGACAACAAAGGTAAAGTATTCAATGGATTACAAATGAATGAATGGAACCAAGAAATAGGAAAAAAATTCAACGTTACTTTACACTACAGTGAAATTTGATGTGTGAAATGAAAGGCGATACGTACAGCGCATAGGCGGAATAAAACCGAGATTGAGCTTATAAAAAAGTCACAGGCATCAATCAGTCACAACATTAGGCTGAGCTGCAGACAACAGGTGCAACAGGCTGTAAGGCTTGGAGGTCATTAACTAACTTCCGCAGAGATCCTAGGTATGAGGATCTCTACCTAACTTCCACAGAGATCCTAGGTAGAGATCCTTCGGTACGGTCATAAACTAACTTCCGCAGAGATCCTAGTCAACTAAGGATAAAACGACCTCGCGGTCCTCAATACGAAACAAAACAACGTCACAGCAACTTGTGGAAAAGAAGCACGTCGATCAGTGAAGGCAGCGTACCTTTAAAGTCATAACACGCGTCACCTGCAGGGCTTGGCACGTCACCTGCAGGGCTTGGCACGTCACCTGCAGGGCTTGGCACGTCACCTGCAGGGCTTGGCACGTCACCTACAGGGCTTGGCACGTCACCTGCAGGGCTTGACACGTCACCTTTAGGGCTTGGCACGTCACCTGCAGGGCTTGGCACGTCACCTGCAGGGATTGGCACGTCACCTGCAGGGCTTGGCACGTCACCTGCAGGGCTTGGCACGTCACCTGCAGGGCTTGACCCGTCACCTATAGGGCTTGACCCGTCACCTATAGGGCTTGACCCGATGCCTATAGGCCTTGACTCGTCACCTATAGGGCTTGACCCATCACCTTTAGGGCTTGACCAGTCACCTTTAGGGCTTGACCAGTCACCTTTAGGGCTTGACCAGTCACCTTTAGGGCTTAACCAGTCACCTTTAGGGCTTGACCCATCACCTTTAGGGCTTGACCCGTCATTTTTAAGGCTTGACCCGTCACCTTTAGGGCTTGGCACGTCACCTTTAGGGCTTGGCACGTCACCTTTATGGCTTGGCACGTCACCTTTAGGGCTTGACCCATCACCTTTAAGGCTTGGCACGTCACCTTTAGGGCTTGACACGTCACCCTTAGGGCTTGACCCATCACCTTTAGGGCTTGGCACGTCACCTTTAGGGCTTGGCACGTCACCTTTAGGGCTTGGAACGTCACCTTTAGGGCTTGACCCGTCACCTTTAAGGCTTGGCACGTCACCTTTAGGGCTTGACACGTCACCCTTAGGGCTTGACCCATCACCTTTAGGGCTTGGCACGTCACCTCTAGGGCTTGGCACGTCACCTCTAGGGCTTGGCACGTCACCTTTAGGGCTTGGCACGTCACCTTTAGGGCTTGGCACGTCACCTTTAGGGCTTGGCACGTCACCTTTAGGGCTTGGCACGTCACCTCTAGGGCTTGGCACGTCACCTCTAGGACTTGGCATGTCAACTTTAGAGCTTGACCTGTCACCTTTAGGGCTTGGCATGTCACCTTTAGGGCTTGGCATGTCACCTTTAGGGCTTGGCATGTCACCTTTAGGGCTTGACCTGTCACCTTTAGGGCTTGGCATGTCACCTATAGGGCTTGACCCGTCACCTTTAGCGATTAACTCGTCACCTATAGGCCTTGATCAGTCACCTTTAGGGCTTGACACCTCAACTGTACGGCTTGACACGTCACCTTTAGGCTTAGCCAGTCACATTGAGGGCTTGGCATGTTAACTGACCTGTAAGGCTTGGAGGAGCCGTCCGAGACGAGGTACACGCCGAACTCGCCCTTGGGCGCCTCAACAGCGGTGTAGGTAGCGCCGGGCGGCACCTGGAAGCCTTGCGTGAACAGCTTGAAGTGGTGAATCAGCGCCTCCATCGACGACTGCCAAAAAAGATACAAATTACTTAATGATACAGCACGAGTGTAGCTGAGAAATACCAAGAAATATGTACTAATACCACGAGGGAACGGATGTGAAATATCGGATTTCTCGGAAATTGATCGAGGGAACGGATGAGGAAATATGTATCACGAGGGAACGGATGAGAAATATTGTGGAAGTAGAGATTGTACAAATTATAGAAGATATTGCAGGAGAATCAAGACATATCACATGGAATTTCATAGATAGATCACGGGAATGAATAATAAAATAAATAAATATTTAAAAATACACGGGATATAAATCGTACAAATGCACGGGAATGACTGATAAATTTCATTGAATTTTACTGAATAAAGTCGTATCCAGAACCCATTGTTTGTCGTGAAAACTTGACCTGAGGACTGTTTATTCCACAAATGTAAAGCTAGGACGGAGTAGCAAATTTAAAAAATAATTTCTGGAAGTAAAATGTTACTGTTTTCTTCAAAACAGAGAGAAAATTAAAATTTTCGACAATAACTTTAATACTTGTAATCCCTTACCGAGTATTTCAGTACCGGATCTCTCATAAGCAATGAATAAATAATCTCAGTTGTCTAACCTCTCCCTAATCTATGTGGCTTGCAAACTAATTTTAATTGAATAAGGTTTGTAACTTATTGCAGGTTTGGTATGTACCTAGTCGTATAAATTAGGAACTTTAACGCATGGATTTCCTTCAGGATCTGGAAATGGGAAAAAGTATCGGAAAGTTGGCTTTCAAATAGATGGGTTTGAATGAAAATATTGAAAAAATAGAAACGAGAGATAATATTTTTGAGGATGTTACCCCTGTATTTAAGAGAGTTTAAGAAATTAGGATATGCAAGGAAAGCAGCAGCGTTCTGCCTGTTTCTAACCCTCAGCTTGAGTACATATAGACCACGTAATAAAATAGAAATGTCTATTTTCGAAAGTTTCTACCTTCTTTCACTAGTAAACAAAAACCTCGCTGGATTTATATTATGTACAACGAAAGTACATGGATCATTCCATGTACTTTCTGTACTATGACCAGGAATCTTGCGAATCTTCTGTTAATCATGGATAAAAGATTCACAAGCTTCCAGGATATCCTCCATCTAATATCAAACAGCGTTATTGCACTGAGCATCACACTGACCTTCATCTCGGCACGTTTAGGAGGCACGATCTTCGCATCGTCTGTCCGCACTTCACCAGGCGGCATGTTGTTCAGGCATTGTTCTATGATGTTTAGCGACTGCCGCATCTCCTCCAGCCGGATGAGGTATCTGGTTACGTTACAAATTTCGTGTTATAAAGTTCATGTTATATCCCACCAGGCATATAACGTTCAATTAACGTTGATTCGATCCAACAACGTTTAATTCAACGTTGATTCAAAGCTACATGTCTGGAGGGGGGGTATAAAGTTGGGGGTTCTAAAATTGGGGGGGGGGGGCAAAGTATAATGTTAGAAATTTACTTGACATAACGTAAATCATGAGATTTTTTGATAAACAAAGGAAAATCCTTCACAAAATCATTTAACACTTACAAATTATACATGTCAAACGCGCCTCACCTGTCGTAAGTGTCGCCATTCTTGCCAATCGGAACGTCGAACTCGACGAGGCCATAAGCGTCGTAAGGAGCGGCCTTCCTGATGTCCCACTTGATGCCTGAGCCGCGCAGCATCACGCCACTGACAAAGATGAATACAAAATTATCTCCACGTCCATAATAAATAAACTTATCAAGTAATGTTACAAGATAAATTACTTTTACATTGCATTGACGTCAATAATAAATAAACTTATCAAGTAATGTTACAAGATAAATTACTTTTAAATTGCCTTGATGTCCATAACTAATAATCTTGTCAAGTAATGTTACAAGATAAATTATTTATATATCCAATAAACGACAGCGAAGTGATTATACTACAGTGGAAAAAAAATTCGCAACTTCTGGCAGATTCACATCACATGCACAGGGATAACTAGAAAATTAATTCATTAATTGGATTAGACTTTCATGTTCAAATATGTGTACATCTGTTCATTCATCACATTTTATTAATACAAAGTTTATACCAGATTTATACAGGATGCAGAATTGTGATGCAGAAGAGAAGCAACACCGAATTTACAATGATCAGCATAATTTTTTGTTTTGCGTGAGAAAAGTATCAAGAATTTCCAACCCCCCAAAAAACAATGCTTTCTAAACCTTAGTTCATCAACGTAGGTAGTTAATAAGGTGTTACGAAAGTTTAGGTACATGACATGTTTCTCGCGTCCGGAACAGGGGCCATACTTTCAAAACTCGCTAAGTGAACGTAAGTACTTACGCTCCATTTCTTGTCTACAATTGGTGAATTTTGCTTGAAAGGCCGTCAATGATTGGCTGATTAACTTACGATCTCTTAACTTTAAAATTTTTAAAGTATAGGCCCTGGTTCTCATTTTGACCGGCTACTATTGACATGATGCCGTACTATCGAATATAGCTGTGAGTTTGTAACTCAATCAGTAAATCCCTGGCGGATTTTGAAGTTAATCCCATCAATCACACACAATAAATCGGCAACTACGTGTATTTAGGCCGCCACGTGTACCTAGGCCGCCACGCGTACCTAAGCCGCCACGCGTATCTAGGCCGCCACATGTACCTAGACCGCCACATGTACCTAGACCGCCACGCGTACCTAGGCCGCCACGCGTACCTAGGCCGCCACGCCTACCTAGGCCGCCACGCGTATCTAGGCCGCCACATGTACCTAGACTGCCACATGTACCTAGACCGCCACGCGTACCTAGGCCGCCACATGTACCTAGACCACTACGTGCACCTAGGCCGCTACGCCCACACAGCCCGCTCCATGTACTAAAACAAGTTTTGACAGCATGACCCAAGAAGATGTGTCCACCTGAAGCCATAGTTGAGCGCGTCTTCAGCGGACACGATGCCGACGTCCTTGGTTCGCTGCACCCAAATTCTGTTGGAGGTGAGCAGGTCTTCGCACTCGTCCAGACGTTCGCCGAATTTAGAGATGAAGTCGTAAAGGTCGTCCATGATACCAATCGGTAAGTCCTAGGTACAAAATGACTTATGAAATACGAGTATAAAAGATGATATTATTTAAAATATTAAGCAAATAAATGTTTTGTGATTGATAGCACTAGACGGGAACACTAATCTAACTAATCAACTACAGTGGGGGGAAATAAATATTCGTACACTTGAAAAATCGTATTTTAATGTATGTAAGTACACAAACTTAACAGGAAAAGTGATTTAAATTATGTATAGAGACGCATAGTATAAATACTATGCGTCTCTATACATAATTTAAATCACTTTTCCTGTTAAGTTTGTGTACTTACATACATTAAAATACGATTTTTCAAGTGTACGAATATTTATTTCCCCCCACTGTAGCTACCATTCGTGGCCCTCGTAACGTCATACGATTGTGCTGCAGATTGTTGTACGTGCCTCAGGCAAAGTAGAGGTGTTGAGATTGATTTAATAAGTATCTCATTGACAAAAGCTACAAACTATGCATAACGTAAAAATGCACTAGGCCGCACATAGAATATATACATATTCACTCCACACCTGAAAACAGCAACTCTGACCACAACAACATCTAAGTATTAAGTTAATACTAAATACCTTATTACATATCCCCACCTGCTAACACTACATGAATATGCTGAAGATTCATTAAAATGCATTCAAAACTTGTACTCTGTCAAGTAACTCAACAACACAAGTCCACCTATGAAAAACACTGGAAAACAATCTACACTAAGTCACTAACCATAGAATAAATCACTGATGACTTCACCGCAGTCATACTTTCTCGTTAAAAGCATAGAAATAAATAAAGATCAGGCAACACGCTCTGAGGCCATACTATCAACAATAATTACGCGTTCGTAAATCAGCCAGCCAGTCACTGACAGCTTTCCCAATTAAACCCACCAATCACAGACAAGATATCGGTTGTTACGTGTACTTAGTATTAGTAGTAGAATGGAGAGATACAGAGGACTGAAATGTAAGGAATCCTACCTACATAATAACTTAACCCCACAACTGAGACCCGAGCTCAACGGTGGGGCGCTCAGGAACAATCCCCCTAGGAGCACGAAATCCCATAGGACTTCTGACGAGCACAGACACGCGTCAGAAGTCCCATTGAGGGGTTAATTGTACTTAGTCCAATACTTTTCCCTATATAAGTTTTGATAGTACGACCTTTGTCAAAGCTATCCCCGTTCGTTACACATTTCTAGCTAAGTGAGCATGAACTTGGCAGTCCTCAAGAAGCTTAGTACATCGCATCCAATGTAATGCTAGCCAGAGTTGATGGCTGTTTCACGACATGAGCTTAATAATTAAGCATGATCCTCACAACTACTAGTAATTTTAGTTATTGACATGGTTCATACCACATGGCAATCACCCCATGAAATATTTCATTGCATCCAGCCCCTGTTGCAGCAAGTCAACTAAGCTGCTAGGTCTCTAAAGCTAAAGTTTGTCACACAAAATGATTAATTGCCGAAAGCATTCTTCGAATCTATTATATCTTGCACTTCCTCCTTCCTTCCAGGTAAAAACTAAAATCATAATAAATTAAAGACCCGCTTCTCATACACAATCAAATCAAAAAGTTTAAGATACAAATGCATCATTTGATTCTGGTTTCAATCTTCAGTTCTCTTATTGCCTACTGACTAAGTTTTTTAAAGTACTCTAGCACCCCAGCTTGAACATAAAAAACCACGCACCAAAATAAAATTACCTATATATGAATCTAGAAGGATAAGCAGCCAAAATAAGAAATTCCTTACAATTTTCACAAAGAAACTCACGCACCAGAGCCACACCGCCAGGCCTGACGTAAGCAGCGTGCAGGCGGGCGCCTGACACGCGTTCGTAGAACTCCATGAGCTTCTCACGCTCCTCGAAGACGTAGAGGAAGGGCGTGATCGCCCCCACGTCAAGGGCGTGAGCACCCAGGAACATGCAGTGGTTCAGGATACGTGTGATCTCCCCAAACATGGCTGAGTAAACAATATGTTTAGGAATGTTTACAGTGATGACAAGAGAGGTAGGTAGTTTTCCTTATCTAGTTGAGTTCTTATCAGCCATACAGCAAAAAAAAAAAAAGGATCAAATTTCAGGTCTTTTCTATCCCAAGCAATGCTGTAGTGAGCTTGCTATTCTTCTAAAAGTAACAATTTGTCTGAAAATTATGGCAAAGAATGGATACCAATCTGCTACACAATGAGATTGTCAATGTTGTTGACTTTAAATCAGTGAGGAAATGAATTTTAATTGCAACACTAGATTACTTCATGCACATGGATTAAGCAGTGGTAGAAAGAATTAACATAAAAATTAACTATTGTAGTATGTTCTAAATTTCTTACTCCTGATATATTTAGCCCGGAGAGGAGCCTCTATGCCCAGGAGTTTCTCGACCGCTAAGCAATAGGCTTGCTCATTGCACATCATAGAGACATAGTCAAGACGGTCAAAATATGGCAGTGCTTGCAAATATGTTTTGTACTCAATGAGCTTCTCAGTCCCACGGTGCAGCAGCCCAATGTGTGGGTCATTGCGTAGCACTGTCTGGAATACAAATGATTTTAGAATTTTACAGTGCAATGATAGATTTAATCGAAACTCCTAGAAAGATTTCATAAATTTTTTCAAATTTTCGTCTGAGTATATGGAGGTCCTATAATTATTTGAACAAAATTGCATTTTATACTCCAGGAATATCATTAGAAATGAAAACTGTAGTAAATTATATTCATTCTCATCAGAGTGACAAAGAAAAATGTGTTCACCTGAGGTCTGGTGAACCGAGCATCAAACCAACCTCTCCATCAAGCTCCATGACCAGACGCAGCACTCCATGAGCTGCAGGGTGCTGAGGGCCAAAGTTCAGCATCATATTCTGGACTTCCTTCTCTTCAGGCACCAAAATCCCATTGTATGAAGTCATTTTCTTCATTTCTTCTGTCAGCTCCTCATTCTCAGGCCAAAGGAAAGGCACATCATAGTACTTGAAATACTTTTCATCTGGATACCATGACGCTGCATTCCGGCTGCCGTGCATATAAAAAATTAGCATTGAAAAAATAGAGCATGCAATGATAAATTTCAATAAAAAAATAAGGCCTAACATATACAGGGTCATCAATATTTAGCGTTACAACTTTGAGTGGTTAGAACTATGAAATGAAACACAATTGTGAATGTTTGAAAATGTATTTATGTAGGCAGAGGTTCAGAGATACAATTCCCACAATTTCATTCAATATGTCCACCATCTGCATCAATAAAGAGTTGTAGACGCTAAGAGAAAGCCTTACACGAGTCACAAATGACACTCTGCAGGATTTTGGCCCACTCCTTCAGCAGTTTGACCTCTAGGGCGTCCAAACTGCTATGTGAACGGCCGAGACCTTGCTCTCAAGGTATGACCAGATCCCAAAATCCAGAGGATTCAGATCGGGTGACAATTGGGGCCATCCATCTTTGGTAATGAAGTGGGGAACATTCTTGGACAGCCACTCCTAAGTCAATTTGGCCCCATGAAATGGTGCAGAGTCCTGCTGGAACGACCAGCGGCGTTTTTTGAAGTGCTTTTGTGCCCAGGGCAACAATGCATCAACAAGGATGGCATCTCGATAGTTCTTCTGATTGAATTTTACCCCTTTGTCAACAAAAAAGAGGGGACTCCTTGAGGACTCTGTTACGGCTGGCCAGACCATCACTGAGGTCGGGCATTGCTTCCTAGTCACCACACGGGATCCTTCATCCCATTCTTTGACCAAATTTGATCATTTTGGGAGTTGAAGTGGTGTTCAACATTGAATATCTTCTCATCACTGAAAACGAGGTTTGGCAGCGTGCCATCATGAATGTGGGAAAGAAGAATCTTGTATCTTTGGAGGCATTTGTCATTAACTTAAGCAGACAGTTGGTATTTTTTGACATGCTTGAATGGGGACAACTTTAGGTCCTTCCGCAGAACAGTCAACATGGTTCCATATGACGCATTTGACTGTTTTGCAAGTGTATTGATTCTGAAAAAACAATTTACGCTAAATATTGATGACCCTGTGTCTAAAACAAAATTTTTTAGTCTGCCATTTTCTTTTGTTTTCATCTGCACATGTATTTTACACATACCACAGGCCACAGGGTGGCCTAAAATAGGGTTCATTTATTCTCCAATCTTTAATATCAGGAACATTTTCCTAAAAATTTTGGGCATGACAACAATGATCATTTTACATACCGTAAAATGGGGTAACTTAGACCGGCGGGGTAACTTAGACCACTTTTCGTTTTTTTAACAAAAACCTCCACAACTCAAAAACTATTTGACATAGAAAAATTTTGTCAATGGGCATTAAAGGCCTAATACTGAGGCTACCCAGTCTAAGTTACCCCAAGAGCTGGGGTAACAAAGACCATCACTTTTTTTGAAATTACATAAAGACTATGAGAGGCAGGAGCCAGCAATTTATGGTGAGTGAAGCTAGAGTATAGACCTGTATTTTGCATGTTTCAATTCAAGTTTAACTTAGCTAGTAAAAAAATGGCATCATTTATAAAAAAAAGTTGTCTAAGTTACCCCATTTTACGGTATAATTTATAAAAAATGCAAGCCAAAATGGGCATTCACTTTGTTATCTCTGAAAGAAATCAGGCAAGAGCAATAATTTGGCTGAAATTGACCATAAGCATGGGCATTTTTGTATCTCATTCACAAGTGGCTACAGCCCAATTTTCCAGAATGGCATCTCAGCAGCCTGCTAGTCTGCTAGATGGGATTTTTCTACTTATATTTTGCAGCTCCAAATTAAAAATTTTTATATGTATTTAGGATTATGCAGCCAAATTGTATTTTATCAACAATTAAATAGGAGATAATTCATTTAGCAGGAATCTTGTGGCTCCAAAAATGGCAGGAAAGCTCTGGTCAGCTCAAGCCTCGAGGTTGAGCAAGCATGGAAAACATCTAGGTACCTTTGGCTTTAGGGATGCAACAAGAACTTTCCTACCATTTCCAGGACCGTGAGATTTGTGTGAGATGAATTACCTTCTACCTTATTGTTAACAAAAGTACACACTACACAATAACACAATCTGGCTGCAAGATTCCAATTATATAAAAAATTTCATCACATTTGAGCCACGAGATTTCAGAAACAAGTAGAAAAATTCCAATCCTGCGTCAAGCAGTACCTAAATTATAGATACAGGATTGGAATGTTCCAACTTGTTTCTGAAATCTTGCAGCTCCAACATGACAAATTTCTAATTCATTTGTAATCTCACAGCCTGATTGTGCATTTTTGTTTACAGTTAGAATAGATAGGAGGTAATTCATCTGGCAGAAATCTTGTGCTTCCAAAAATGGAGGGAAAGCTCTAGTCAGTAGTCACAGCCCTAAAGATAGACGTTTTCCATGCTTACCTTCCAATACCATCCCACACCAGTCAGCACCCAGCAGGAGCAAAAAAACATCTAATTTGTATCCTAGGACTGAGTTTTCAATGACTAAGACTGTTTTTTATTTGTAATATTTAAAAATTTTCAATATTATGGAAGATGATATTTAAACAACAAGTTTTTGCATCCTGTTTTCTTCTACCTCAAGAATAGCAACACTGCAACAGCCAACAAATCACAAGAAACCCTTTCTTTACTCTTTAGTTAGTCTTTTTTCAGTTTATGGGAAATTAAGCAGGTTATACTTTATACTCAGCAGTACTACAAGTTGAAGAATATATAATTCATACCTAGTCTTCAAAATGAATGTTTCTCACTAGTCACATCTATGATATTTTTTGATGAGATTATTTGAAAAGGATTGATTTAGAAACTAGGTAGGTATACTCTGATCTTATAATCTTCTTTACAAATAACTCAACAATTTTTAGTATGTTTTCGATTTTTCATACCTTCCGGCAAGTATTGTTGGTATAGCAGGTTTTAATGTGGCCTTGAAGTCCCATGCAATCAGTTTATTCACTGTAGAGCGACCTAAATTCCTCAATAAGGTGGCCATTTCGCCGACTAAGCCACTGTATTATTTTGCTCAGCTGTCTTATCTAGGGAAAAATTGTAGGGGAAATTTTTCTTCCCAAATTTTGTTGAAAACGTAAACACTGCAAGACTCTACATTAAAAAATGTGTTATAAATAAATAACTTAATTCCATCGAAGAAGCAAACGAAAGGAAATATTTAAGTAGATTCAATTCACTAATCTCAAACATATATTTTGAATATATAAGACCGGCAGTTCTTTGGTTGAAGGTTTAACAAACCAAATTTTAACATAAATAATGTAAGTTTTGACCGTGTTGAAATTTTCCGACACTTAAAAGTAAGATTGACCGATGGGCTAATATTAAAAATATCATTAGTTGCAGATCCGAAGTCAACCGATTCGACACTTCAGCGAACTCGGGTGCGAACTCGCCTGCGAGCTCGAACTTCATTTTCAACTCTGGCACTCATAACTCCTTCAATTATGAACTAGTCAGCACATAAAAATTGTGATCGATACCGGTGAATGAGCAAAGCGGCTGTTTACACGTAAATTGGATTAGTGAAATACGGGCTCTTGACATATAGCCTAAGTGAAAAATTAACGTTACATGAAATTGGCGATAGATCAGACCTAGGTAGTCTTTTCAACTTCAACGTTTGAGCGGTGCGATATTTCTATGAGTTTGTGAGCGTACCTTTCGGCGATGGCGTATGGCCGGACAAAAGTGCGTAAAGCGTTAGCGGAGGCTACTGCGCGCCATCACGGTGGGCCTCTAGGCATGAACCATTCATTCAATTCGTAAACAATTATTATCATGGTTGAACAACCATAATAATTATAAGTTCATACATGAATTTTTTATGCGCATAGCGCTGAGCGAGAATGACTTTCACAATGCCTCCTCTGACTTTCAATTATAGAATAGAATAGAAGTGTCGGCGTTGAAGAAATAGGCCCATGGCCTGTTGCCGATTCTGTTGCCGATTACAATGGAAGTGTTGGTACTGAAGAAATAGGCCCATGGCGTGTTACCGATTCTTGTACTTTTCGTGACTTGATTCCAAAAGGGATCCGGTCTTTTAAATCCGATCTTTCCATAACTGACGATTGTTTGATATAGCTGCTGGACTTACTGCCAGGTCCGCAAGGTGATAGGCATTTCAAGACTGAGCATATGCTCCTGCATAGCTTTGTCTAGCTCTACCGGTAGTCTATTCTTGATGCCGTTCGTACTCGGAGCATCAACGATGCCCTCAGGCAGGCTGTTCCACATGTCGAAAACTCGAAGCGAGAAGAAATGTTGTCGCATGGATGTGTTGCAACGCAGTTTTTATTTTAAAGCCGTGGCCTCCGGTGTTGGTTCTTGTTTGAAATTCTAGGACTCCTCCTGGGATCTTTTAGAAACCGTGGGTATACTTGTATACTTCGATGAGGTCACCATGCAGACGTCGATAACAGAGGCTTGGAAGCTTCATGATCGTTCTTCATAATGCTTGCCTTTTAATCCCGGAATCATTCTTGTTGCACGTTTTTGAACACCCTCGACTAAATTTTTGTGCTTTTCTAGTTTGGTGACCACACAACGTTTCCAAACTCGAGGTTTGGACGCATGACAGCGACAAACAGCTTCATCGCTTCTGCATCTAGGTACTCGTGTCGTATGAGCGTCTGATCAGTCCAAGTCGTTGAATGGCTTCATGAACTTGAGCTCCAATATGCTTAGAAAATTTAAACTCATTATCGATATAAACTCCTAAATATTTTTTAGTGTCGACTTCGACATAACTCTCTCGTTGCAACCATGTCTTCTCATACAGTCATACTGTAATCTTGCTGTTCATTGTTTTTGCCAAGGTGGATTACTTTGCACTTTTCAGCATTAAAACGCAGCTGCCACTCAGCCCAGTCAACTGACCTGTCAGGCTGTCAATATCACCTTGCAACTGTACTTTTAGCAACTTATTCACTGTATTCACTGTATGCAACTTATTCTTCACTCATAATTACAGAAGGCTATGAATTCGAAATTGCCGATCAATTTGGTTCCCATGGAATGAATATTTTTCTTGCTCAATTAACTATGAAGCGTTGTCGGATATTATGGCTCATATGCTGATCGGAGTTGAATGAACACTTGAAGTTTAAAACTTTACGTTTCAACAAGCATAACCATTAACCCGTCTTTTTTAGTTCTATCCTAACCCGATTTCCGTTTCCTGGCGAAATTTGTTGGGCACGCACGGAGCTTTAGAAGTTTAGCGCATCCGTTGGCGATAGACGCCTAGTTGTGACGGCGCGACTAAGCTTGTATTGTTACATTTCGGCTAGTCATTTTAGGGCTCATTTATAAGTATTTATCACAATCTAATGACCAATTGAATGATGGCGGTTGACCCTGTTCATAAAGAGCTACTGTCACAGTTGATGCTAAAGGAAAGTCAGCATTTTCCACCTAATCCTGAAAATGACTACTGGAAGCTGCAATATCATAAAATATCACAATGCGTGGGACATCCCGGCGCTACGCCAGCCCTGAATCGAACTGTTAAATTCAACCACTGCGGCATGCCTAATACATTCTAATTATTTAACTTATTAGTTAGTATTCAGTATTTTTTAATATAATTTTATTTAGTAGTTGATTTAATAATTATTATCATTATTAATTATTAATAATTAATAATGGGTTGAATTCACCCGTTTTGCAGTCATAACTAAAAAAATAATATATTGCCAAAAAAGAACTCGAAAGCCTTTTAGTACGCTAGCTCGAAGTGCAAGACAAAGGACGGTATTTCTGATTTGAAAGTAGATCAACGAAAGACATCGTCAGATTAGGGCAATGCTAACGTTCTTAATCAGTGGCAGGTTTTTAGTAGCGTATTCACTGACGAGGACAGGAACAGTATTCCAGCTATTGAGGAGCTCCCAGTCGGCTCTAAATTAACAAGTCATAAAATATAAGAAGAAAAGGTTCTCAAGCGCCTGGTCACTCTAAATCCCAACAAGTTATGTGGACCGGACGGCTTACTCAAAGAGTTAGCAACCGTTAGAGTTAGCAAAGGCCCTTTGACGGCCTTTTTTCGAAAAACTTTGAACGAAGGGATCTTGCCGGATGACTTCTTCTTCTTCTTTGCAGAATGTCCACTTGGAGTGGACTTAGAGCCGCAGGTCTGCCAGATGGATGACCGTTGGGCCTGAGAGCTTATTGCTTGTGGTTTTCAGCTTCTTTGTATATGAAATTAATTGCTGCCGTCTTGTGAGGTTGGCTGACATAAGCTCAGTACAGGATTGTGTAGGAGTTTACAGGGTACATATATTAGTAAATGAAATGAGTTACTGCTAATGTAATTTAGATAATAAAGGGCTGCTAATGTAACAACCTTGATTTAAAAAAAAAACTAGATATCACGTAGGGCAAAACTTCACGTTCCAATAAACCCTGAATCGAACACCTTGGATCTCTCCGGACATTCACCAATCAGCCGTGAACCACTCGGCTTTGTCCTCCTCTGGTCTTGCATAGAACCTGCCGTGCACCACCAGGTCGCAGATCGAATATGACTTCCGGGCATTGTTAAATTACGTAATTTTACGTTCACCGCACCTGAGGTTAGATTTCAGATAGCATAGTTCTGTTCCAAAATCTATCGTCTGTCGACGAGTGGCCGTTCGAGTGACGTTCGACCGAGGGCTGGTTCGACGCACGGCCTAGATATGATTGTCCAGAAGTGTTGGAGGCTACGTTCCGGAAGGCAGGAATAATGATGGTCCATTACATCCAGGGCAGTGGTGGTCTTCGGCAGGCGACCCTTCCTCAATCACGCGTTCGGAAGGTTTCGCTTGTTTTCGTATAGTAAGAAGTATCCTGTTTCGCCCTGAATATGTAAGACATGTCAAGTCTCGTTACGTCAAATCTCGTTTTATATGTCTCGTATCGTTCTATACTTACCAGAACACAAGTTCTAATGTCCGGGACATGAGGGGACTAGTCTTGTCCCTGTTTATACGTTTATTCCGGGCCAAATTTTACCCTCTGTCCCGTTATTTTTATCCTGATAAATCCTCGTCACGTCCCGGATGTCACGTTTCATTTATACAAAATTTACCCGAGACAATAGAGTCTAAATAATAATAATAATAATAATAATAACAATAATAATAATAATAATAAAATAATAATAATAATTGGAATAATAATAATGAATGTTTTGAATAATGAATGAATGTTTTCAATAGTGATTAGGCGATGGAATTTTAGAGTCATCCACGACTAATATTCAGTTTGAGGAGAAGAAATCCTACCGATGGCCAGCAATGTTCAATTATTAGCGAGAAAATTATTACTAATGTTATTATTATATTATTGATAAAATTTATGTAAGTAAAGTGTAGAATGCGATGAGTGAGTATAACCTGACAACCATGCGACATTCATCTGAGAAATTTGTTACTGTGAACACCTTATAACCTCCCGCAACGTTTCTCTAAACGCATGTAAATGCATCGACCCATCAAGAGAACTGAAGAATTCGAAAGGCGTTTGTTGCAGTATCATTCGATGTTTGATGAGTAGCGTTTGATAGCAATCTACTACACATTTTTTAGGAATTAATTCCTCTTAAATAAATGGTTGTGTGTTCCAGTTGCAAGAACAGAAGATTGATGTAGAAAAATTAGCACACCTATTTTGCACTAATTAATTTTATTTTAAATTATTCATGAATAAAATTACATTTCATCCCCCGCTTGATTTCGATTAATTTGTTAGCTCCATCAGTGAAGAGATAGTGCTCATGCATACTCTCATTGCACCTGCAATTCCACATGATTTTTGTTTACTAAATTACATTCATTTACAGTTAATTTAAACTTAATATATTAAAGTCAATTGTCAGGCCATTTGAATCTGTTAATTTTCCTTCAAGGACTCAAATTCGGTGCAACATACACGAGACCTGTCAGAGTTTGCACTCACTCGTGAATTTTTCTGTTTTTTTTTCTTACTCAAAATTTTAATTTTGCTGCCATGACTAGACTCATAGAGATATATTATTAGTATATATGGCGTTATTCACAGTAACTGAAGACACACTGCCTGAAAGCCTCATACGTAATTCAGCAGCCGCTCTCAACTTACGGGGGAGGTATACCCTAAAGTTTTCAGATTTCGCATTTATGGGTTTTAATCTCATCTTAAAGCTGAAATTCTGCTCTTTCCAATGGTACCACTGCCATCTCTGTACGTAAATATTTACGTTCATGACGTCTCTTTGAAGGGAAGCGGGTGGGAGAGTTCTTTAACTAATTAGATATAAAGTAATTAGCTGCTGAAATCTTTGAATATAGTTTCTACTTGAGTTGTGCTGCAGTTACATGCAGAACTTATCGCCAATGAAAAAAAAAATACAAAAACGGAAAAATGCGTATAAAAAACTAAGGCTAAAATAAAAAATCGGGCTTCGTTACTCGATTGGAATGGTCTTTACAAATGGAATGGTATATGTCTCATTGCTGTAGCTTCAAAACTCTATAAGGAGGAGTAGGCTTTTCCGTAGTACCCCTTTTTTGTCCGTTTTCTATGAATTTCACGTTTTTTATCAATTTTTCCGAAAAAATTACACGAATAAAAATGTCTTAGAATTTTGTTTTACATATGAGTACCAAGTTTCAAAGTGATCCGTCCGCAAACAAAAAAGTTTTTCCAGAGGGTATACCTCTCCCTTATACATAAGGTTAGGCGGACTTTCTTTACTTTGCCTTTACGTCGTTGGGCTCGAATATGGCGTGTCTTGTTTTACCTTTAAATTGATTTATTCCTTTCCCTCATTATTTACCGTCACTATTTATTTACCCCTTCCATCGACTTGCAATGTTCCGAACTTGAAATATCCCTGCAACAGCAGAGGTTGGGGATAGGGTTGGAATAACCCTACAACAGCAGAACCCTACAAGTCTAATGCGTCAATTTCTTAACTAACGACAACGCTGGCTTGATCTTCACTAAGTTTGAAAGAATAGTTGCGGGTATCGTCAAATTGCAGGCAGGGCGACGGAACATCTCGCCCTCGTCACCTAACTAATAACTTCGAAGATGAGAAGCTAGGCCAGCCCGTGGTAGACATGATACACTGGTCCATACGAGCGTCTTGGGACTTGTAGGTATTGTAGCGATTAATGGTAGAAATTTAGTGCAATAAAACTTGTACGTAGTCGAAATCGTAACGAAAGCAGTAGAACTAGCAATCGAAATTGCAGCGAGTGCAGTTGAACTTGCAATCAAAGTTGCAGCGAATGAAGTTGAACTTGCAGTCGAAACTGTGAGAGAGCAGTAGAACTTGCAGTCGAAACTGTAGAGAGTGCAGTTGAACTTGCAGTTGAAACTTCAGCGAGTGCAGTAGAACTTGTAGTCGAAATTGTAGAGAGTGCAGTAGAACCTGTAGTCGAAGCTGCAGCGAGTGCAGTTGAATCTACAGTCGAAACTGTAGGGAGTGCAGTAGAACTTACAATTGAAACGGTAGCGAGTGCAGTAGAACTTACAGTCGAAACTGTAGCGAGTGCAGTAGAACTTACAATCGAAATTGCAGCGAGTGCAGTAGGACTTACAGTCGAAATTGCAGCGAGTGCAGTAGAACTTTCTGTCGACGCTTCAGCGAGTGCAGTAGAACTCAACGAATCCATTGAGTAATTTAATATTACTTTTTAACAAGTTCTAGTCTGCGGTTTTAATTTTAGATAAAATAGAGAGGGAGTAGCTTTCGATTGCAAAATATGACGTGGAAAATCCTACGTCGTAGATTAATTTTGTTCTTATCATTAACATTGTTCTTCTAAAATACGATAGTTTTGAGTTCAATGCAGGGTGTGTTTAATGTTAAGTAATTTAGGTCTGAGCTGGGTTTCCAGGAACGAAACAGATCGCACTGATGCACCGCCGTAGCAACGTTTGTAGTTGTGGCCTCCATCCAGCCTGCCTGCGGTCTGCCGCCGCTATTTCACCAGCATTCAATTCTAAGTCTAATTATCTTCCTAGTTCTGTGATTTATATATTCCTTGCTTTCAGTGACCGATTTTTTTACGTTTTGTTAAGTCTGCTCAAATCGATGCTTAATTATCATGTGCGATGCTTCAGACTTCAATTCAACTTTAATTGTTATTTCAAGACTTCTCTTTAACTTCACTTCTTGTTTGTTTGTCTGTCTGTCTGCTACAAATCTTATAATCGATATTTAACACACTTCTACCTGTCCAATCGATCTGAAATTTTGCACACTCGCGTAAAGTTGGAGACAATGCATGAATCAATTTACAGAATAAATAATTTTATAAATTATATATATTTTTTCCTTATTAAAAAAATTAAAAAATAATTTCGTCTGCTACAAATCTTATAATCCATATATGACACAATTTGACCTGTCCAATTTATCTGAAATTTTGCACAATTGCATGAAGTCAGAGACAATGCATGAATCAATTGACAGAATAAATAATTTCGAAAATTTACAAAATTTTGATAACTCGAAAAAATTTTGAAAAATATTTTTTTCAATATTTGAGAAAAAAAAATTAGAAATTCATTTTACATGTGTAACATCCAAGACACTGGATTGTTCAGAAGTGTTGTCTTTAAAAAGTAATTTCAAACGCATATTATTTTATATTCTAAGGTATAATATATATAAGTCTGCTATCGTTTGATCGTGTTCACAAGCAGAAATTTCTTGCGATCAGTTCAATACTATAGTAATATGCCCGGTAATTTTTTATTTATTGCAGAGTGTAATGTATTTAAGTCTCCCATCGTTTGATCGTGTTCACAAGCAGAAATTGCTTGTGTTCAGTTCAAGACTATAGTATTATGCCCGGTAATTATTAATTTATTCTAGGGAATAATATATTTAACTTTCCTATTGTTTGATCGCGTTAACTAGAAGATATCGCTTGTGTTCATTTTAAGATTATATTAATTAGTTCAGTAACTTTTTTAAAATTCTAAGGTATAATATATTGAAGTCTCCTAACGTTTGATCGTGTTCACAAGCAGAAATTGCTTGTGTGCAGTTGAAGACTATAGTAATATGCCCAGTAATTTTTTCTTTATTCCAAGGTATAATATATTTAAGTCTCCTATCTTTGGATCGCATTAACTAGAAAATATCGCTTGTGTTCAGTTTAGGATTATAGTAATAAGCTAAATAACTTTTCATATTCTAAGGTGTAATATATTTAAGTCTCCTATCGTTTGATCGTGTTCACAAGCAGAAATTGCTTATGTTCAGTTCAAGATTATAGTAATATGCCCAATAATTTTTTATTTATTCTAGGGTATAATATATTTAAGTCTGCTATCGTTTGATCGCGTTAACTAGAAAATATCGCTTGTGTTCAGTTTAGGATTATAGTAATAAGCTCAGTAACTTTTCATATCCTAAGGTGTAATATATTTAAGTCTCCTATCGTTTGTTCGTGTTCACAAGCAGAAATTGCTTTTGTTCAGTTCAAGATTTTAGTGATATGCCCAGTAATTTTTTATTTATTCTAGGGTAAATTATATTTAAGTCTCTCATCGTTTGATCGCGTTAAGTAGAAGATATCGCTTGTGTTCAGTTTAAGATTATAGTAATAAGCATAGAAACTTTTTTTTAGATTCTAAAGTATAATATATTTAAGTCTCCCGTCGTTTGATCGTGTTCACAAGCAGAAATTGCTTGTGTTCAGTTGCAGACTATAGTAATATGCCCAGTAATTTTTTATTTATTCTAAGGCATAATATATTTAAGTCTCCTATCGTTGGATCGCTTTAACTAGAAGAAGTCGTTTGTGTTCAGTTTAAGATTATAGTAATAAGCTCTGTAACTTTTCCTATATTCTAATGTATAATATATTTAAGTCTCCTAACGTTTGCTCGTGTTCACAAGCAGAAATTGCTTATGTTCAGTTCAAGACTATAGTAATATGCCCAGTAATTTATTATTTATTCTAGGGTATAATATATTTAAGTCTCATATCGTTTGATCGCGGTAACTAGAAAATATCGCTTGTGTTCAGTTTAGGATTATAGTAATAAGCTCAGTAACTTCTCATAGATATTCTAAGGTGTAATATATTTAAGTCTCCTACCGTTTGATCGTGTTCACAAGCAGAAATTGCTTGTGTTCAGTTCAAGATTTTAGTAATATGCCCAGTAATTTTTTATTTATTCTAGGGTGTATACTATTTAAGTCTCTCATCGTTTGATAGCGTTAAGTAGAAGATATAGCTTGTGTTCAGTTTAAGATTATAGTAATAAGCTCAGTAATTTTTTATATTCTAATGTATAATATATTTAAGTCTTCTCACGTTTGCTCGTGTTCACATGCAGTAATTGCTTATGTTCAGTTCAAGACTATAGTAATATGCCCAGTAATTTTTTATTTACTCTATGGTATAAATATATAAATTTGCTATCCATTGATCGCGTTAACTAGAAGATATCGCTTGTGTTCAGTTTAAGATTATAGTAATAAGCATAGTAACTTTTTTTTAGATTGTAAGTATAATATATTTAAGTCTCCCATCGTTTGATCGTGTTCACAAGCAGAAATTGCTTGTGTTCAGTTGAAGACTATAGTAATATGCCCAGTAATTTTTTATTTATTCTAGGGTATAATATATTTAAGTCTCCTATCGTTTGATCGCGTTAACTAGAAAATATCGCTTGTGTTCAGTTTAGGATTATAGTAATAAGCTCAGTAACTTCTCATGTTCTAAGGTTTAATATATTTAAGTCTCCTAACGTTTGCTCGTGTTCACAAGCAGAAATTGCTTACCCAGCAGGCATCTGACGTTGAAACAACGTTGATTATTGGTTGATTTCAGGTTGAAATGTTGAACAACCAAAATTAAACGTCATATCAACGTCGAAATCTGACCAACACTAGAAGGGACGTAAAACAACCTTATTTCAACGTTGAAATAACGTCGATATTGGTACGTTGAATTTTTACTAATTTTTAAACGTTGAATCAATGTTGATTTCAGGTTGAAGTGCTGAAAAACCAAAATTAAACGTCACATCAACGTCGAATTCTGACCAACACTAAAAGGAACGTGAAACAACCTTATTTCAACGTTTAAATAACGTCAATATTGGTATGTTGAATTTTTACTAATTTTTAAACGTTGAATCAATGTTTATTTCAGGTTGAAATGCTGAACAACCAAAATTAATCGTCATATCAAGGTCGAATTCTGACCAACACTAAAAGGAACGTGAAACAACCTTATTTCAACGTTGAAATAACGTCAATATTGGTATGTTGAATGCTTACTAATTTTTAAACGTTGAATCAATGTTGATTTCAGGTTGAAATGCTGAACAACCAAAATTAAACGTCCGATCAACGTCGAAATCTGATCAAAACTGGAACGGATGTAAAATAACTTATTTCAACGTCGAAACAACGTCGATATTGGTACGTTGAATCTTTATTTATTTTTAAACATTGATCAATTTTCATTCTAAACCTTCTTTCACCCCGATCTCAATGTCGTAATGCGTAGTTGATTCAACGTTGATTCAACCACCGAATGCCTGCTGGGTTATGTTCAGTTCAAGACTATTGTAATTTGCCCAGTAATTTTTTATTTATTCTAAGGTATAATATATTTAAGTCTCATCTCGTTTGATAGCGTTAACTAGAAGAAATCGTTTGTGTTCAGTTTAAGATTATATTAATAAGCTCAGTAACTTTCTTGCAAGACTTTTCCTTAACTTCACTTCTTGTTTGATTGTCTGTCTGTCTGCTACAAATCTTACAATCGATATTTAACACACTTCTACCTGTGCAATCGATCTGAAATTTGGCATACTTGGTAAAGTTGGAGACAATGCATGATTCAATTGATAGAATAAATAATTTTATAAATTAAAAAAAATTTTCATTATTAGAAAAAATAAAAAATAAGTTCGTCTGCTACAAATCTTATAATCCATATATGACACAATTTTAACTGTCCAATTGATCTGAAATTTTGCTTAATTGCAAAGTCAGAGACAATGCATGAATCAATTGACAGAATAAATAATTTTGAAAATTTACAAAATTTTTGATATCATAAAAAATTTTTGAAAAATAATTTTTCTTTTAAATATTTGAAAATAAAATTAGAAATTAATTGTACATGTGTAACATCCAAGACACTTGATTGTTGAGAAGTGTTGTCTTTAAAAATTAATTTTTAAACGCATATTATTTAACTAAAAGTGGATGCGGCCCCGATATAAAAATTTTTTCCATGTTCTTGTAGTAGCGACCACATAGATTATGCGTAGTTTAAAGTTGACATTAAGAACTAGGCGCGTGAAAGGAGGGGTTGGAAGTTGGTGACATAGAATGCATTGGTGTCGACCTTTTCTTTTTTTGTGATAGCTTTCCGATAGCCCTGTTGAATTTTCGCATGTAAATTGCCCTTAATAACTACTTAATGTATGCAATTTCGCCTCTTGTTCCGGCCCAACATATATTATAGCTTATAGGCGCGCTTAGTTAATCATTGCAAATCTTGCCACAAGGCTATTGCCTGATACGTGTGCCACCTTCTATTCAGTCGATCGCGATGTGAATACTCGGTTCACTATCTCGCCTTAGGGTACGTACACAGTGAAAGCAGGTTCCAGCGTGCTGGTTAGTGGTTACCTGCTGAGGCTGGCGCCTGAAACAAGCGCTAGTGGGTGTTCACAGAGAAAGCAGGAAACCAGCTGCGACCTAATCAGTGCTCTGGGTGAGGAAGTGTATTATTAGTCTATTCTATTAGTGTACTTTATTAGTGAACTTAATTGGTGTACTTTATAAGTGTATTTTATTAGTATATTTTATTAGTGTATTTTACTAGTGTATTTTGTTAGTGTATTTTATTATTGTACTTTATTAGTGAACTTAATTGGTGTACTTTATAAGTGTATTTTATTAGTATATTTTATTAGTGTATTTTACTAGTGTATTTCGTTGGTGTATTTTATTAGTGTATTTTATTGGTGTATTTTTATTAATGTATTTTATTAGTGTAACCATGTTTTCACAATAGGCTCATCTGAGGTACGAAATAATTCATTAAAAAAACAAAGAAAATGGAGCGTTTAAAGATACAACTAATTCAAAAAAATGACCATATGCCAAGCAGGTGGAGCAGATAAGAATGTGCAGTGCATTCCGGTAAATAGGTATAAGCAGGTTGTCGGCAAAAGCCTATTCGTACAGGTTTTCACCGTGAACAGTACATTATTATCCTATGTTCATTCTTGTGGCAGGTTGGAGCAGGTTGCCCGCGTGGACAAACCTGCTCTCACTGTGTACGTACCCGTAAAGCGATTTACTATCTTAAGCCGGTTCACTATCTCGTTTTAAATCAGTTCACTATTTCGTCTTAAGTCGGTTCACTATCTTGTCTTAAGTTTCAATCAAGAGCGTCAACTAGCTCTCTCACTAACTACAACCTTCTTGAGGTTGGGCCGATCTAAGTTAACCTAACATTAATTTAAATCGCCACTAGTAGGCATAAAGCCACTTCTGAAAACCGCCGTGCATCTAAAAATATTTTACTTGCAATACATCTTATCATGTATCTTCAACAGCATTTGAATATATTCACAGCTGTCATACGAGTCATGTGTTTTCTCCGCTAAAAACTAAATATGCTTATAGAAAGAATTTAAATTAAAAATTATCATTTGTTTGCTCATGGTCCTATATAGCTACTTGCATCAGTTGCACGATTCATTACACAAGTCATTCCTTTATAAAATGAACCATTGTAAAATAAATGACATGGATCATAAGCATGATGTTATAACATCATTATAACATAACACCATGATCATGAATTATAAATAAAATTGATTAATAATTCGTTATACTTCATCCGTTACCACTTCAACAATTAATTTACTGCTTATAAATATATCCGACCAACTTCAACCGAACGCATTAGACACCATTTGTTCGACTATGGTCCTCTGAAAAGCAACTTTCTGTCAACTCCTGTAAACATTCATATAATAATTCGAATTAATTTGCAACAATACATTGTGTATGATTATATAATTGCAGGTATATGATTTTATTATGTTGATTTTCCCACCTATAGGTTGTTGTACGTGTATCAATAATATTGACTATTGACGTGAAAACTCGTATCACTGCACGCGCAGTGACAATATGGAGATGAAGGTGCGAGGGAGGGGCAAGAGTTACAAGGTAAAGGGAAAGGGCACAAATGCCTATTGTGCCTATTGCCGCACTCAACTCATAACGTAAAAAATGTTTAGGTCTAACATAACTTGCTGAACATAACATAACTTGTTCAAATTCACGTGCGAACCCCGACAAGCTGATATGAATTCATATCCAATCATTAATATGGAGTAGAAATATTAGTGTTAAACGATTTTGAAATTAATTGAGGAAATTTCCGCACGTGTTCAAGTTTCTAATTAAGAAACAATTATTCATTGTATATACTATACTAATTTTATTAGTGAAGACATTATATAGCGGCCCGTCTTTCTGCCAAAAGACGGTCGCGCTTTTTCCTCATTCCAACGCATTACTCTAAGCTGAATTTGGACATGGGCTTTTTTCGGTTCACTCTAGACTGATCCGCCCACTCTAAACAAGCGTGGCAGGACCCGGTAATAGTGTGATGGTCTGTCAAAAAATGCTCTTAGATTCACCTCCGACGCTGCTGTACGCCATTGTTTCACTCATTGATTCATTCAGACTTTGATTAGATAAAATTTATTGATTCATTCGAAAACGAAATTGATTCATTCAAACGCCATTGATTCTATTATCTCTTTCGTCGGCCATAAACGGGTGTGACAGGTGGCAAACGGAACTAGAGAACCAGCCTCGGTATGCAGCCGTGCACCACCAAATTTGTGCACCAATCAGCCTTGAAAGGAACGCCTAGCATATTTCCGGATGACCACCAATCAGCCGTGGAAATTGCCCGAGGACGCGAGTTTGGGCCGGCAGAGGACTTGGGATGGGCCTGTGGCCGCGGCCTCTGCGGCGCGGCTTTTGGAGGCGGCGGACCAAATATCCAGGGCTCGTCTACTTGCGGCGGCGAAGAGAGAGAGTGGCTTGAAGTCAGAGAAAAGTTCGACGTGGGCCCGCTCCTCGCTCGCGTCACAGCTCAGTGACCCTCGGTGTAGGCCACCATCAGAGGCGTTAAGGTCGGGGCCCTGATCATTGACATGAAACCATTCCCTGTTTTTAATTAATAAAATCAATTCTTTTTTTTTTGTTGGAATGGAGAGTGTGGGATTAAGCCATCCGTCGGTAACCAGCCCGTGACATTATATCTAGCTTTAAATATTAGGAGCTTCCACCATATTCTGAAGCGAATAGCCCATGCGTATTCTCCATGCGTATTCGCCACCATATTCTGAAGCGAATAGCCCGCTCCCGGCCGGCGCTGTACGTCGCATGGACTTCGTCGTCCATTTGAACGCCCGTCTCTCCCACTCGGTGAACAGTGTAGTAGGAAGTTGCAATTAAATGATTTCCCATGGATTTATGTGTTCATTTATATTTTTATTCATTAAATGGTGCAAGGTCCTTTAATCCGAACTTTGTAACCTTTTTCTAGTATGGACCGTCAGCGAATAAAGTTATAGTTAACTTGTCCACTCCCGCGCTACAACTTACGTGTTGAAGTATTACTTAGTACTTGTTGAAGAAATCGATTCCATAAATTTCGTGCTCCCGCCAGAATTGGCGGGAAGCCTTGAATGACTTTATGGGTCTATATTTTTCCTATTACTGTCTGTTTTACTGCTGTGACAAGCGCTTGGACAATCGCTACACTCATTCCCACAGTGTCAGCAAGTAATCTCGTTCCCAACTATAGCTTTCTCTCGCATGAAAATGTCAAAGACTTGTAATTTGTCTACAGTCCATTTTGCCATAATAATTAATAGTTATCCGCGTTGTAAATATACTGCCTTCAGCCGTTGTAAATATACTGCATGTAAATTTACTGCCTTCATTCAATATCCCGCTTCATCCTAAGTATTCCTTGAATTGTAGCGATGGTACTACTTCCATCCGGACTTCTGGTGAGGGTGACGATAGGACCTATCCGTACTTAAGAGGTGATGCAACTGGTTACGTCCATTTCTGTGTTTAGTTCATCACAAATATTATCTAATCTATTGATGATATTATCAACATGGCAGGGGTTTAAATTATTCGAATTTCGCCTCTGTACCATTCTAAATTTGCTGTCTAAATAACGCAGTGCGAATAACTTGATTTCAGCAAAATATTTTGCATTGATGATATTCTCAAAGCTTTTCTGAGGTAAATAACTACATTATTGAAGAAACACCATCAAATTTAATATAGGATAAGAAAATCCCGTGCTAAGAGTAACCCAGTGAAAATTTACAGACGCGACCGCTTCTGATTTGGATTACCAGAAACTGGGGCGACTCTAAACTTGTCAGGGAAGGGCGAGTTCAGTCAGTCTTGTTCCCAGTCAGTGGATTCTCCTCCATTGGGTGATCATTGGGTGATCAGCGCTGCCTCAATTAGGGCATCGCTGCAATGATGCACGTTAAGAACTGGAGTACCCGCAAAGTAAAATTTAAATCATGAATTTTTAGAGTCACATACGTTTAATACTGGATTTATTCATATGAATCATGATTTATTCATATGAATCATGATTTATTGCACTGCTTGAATTATCTCTCGTGATAGAATAGAATAGAAGTGTCGGCGTTGAAGACATAGGCCCATGGCCTGTTGCCGATTCTCGAACTTTTCGTGACTTGATTCACAAGGGATCCGGCCTTTGGAACCCGATCTTTCCATAACTGACGATTGATTGAGATAGCTGCTGGACTTATTGCCTGCTCCGTAAAGGCTTGTTCATTCTATTTGCACTCACTTTTACTGACTTCACTGAACTGAACTGAAATTCGGTTATTCTCTGGCACGGATCATAAAAAAATGCGAAAAGAGTTCCGAAAACGGCACAGTAAAAAGTTAAAAATTTAGAAATTTGGGACCACGAGCACGAGCGTCCGCTCCCGACCACGGCTTAACGGAGACTTAAGCTAATTTCTGTATTTTTATTATTGTTTTTGACATTTAAAACAAAAAACATGTTGAGCTGGTTTGCTAATAGAATAAAAACATTTTTTATGACTCACGTTCAAATATTTCATGGCGGCGGTTTTGCAGTTCGAGTAAACCTTTGAGAAGTTGGTATCAGTGCTACATTGGTTCTTCAGCGCAATCGTCTGGAAAGCCACATCGTCAAATGTGTTGTCGGGTTTCAGCTGTTGAGAAATAAGCATGGAATAAATATTTCGAGGGATGAAATTTGAGAGACTCAAAATTGCGGGCTCCCTAGATCAGGAGATTTTGAAACATTTTTACAACACTTCTCTTTAACTTCACTTCTTGTTATTTGTTTGTTTGTTTGTCTGCTACAAATCTTGTTACAAAATTTAATAAACTTCTACTTATCCTATCGATCTGAAAATTTGCACACTTGTGTAAAGTTGGAGACAATGCATGAATCAAATGACAAAACAAATGATTTTAAAAATTAAAAACAAAAAATTTTTCATTATTAAAAAAATTGAAAAAATAATCTTGTCAGCTACAAATCTTTTCCCCAACATGACATGACATGACAGCAGTCTATGACACACTTTTACCTGTCTAATTGATCTGAAATTTTGCATAGTTGTGTGAAGTTGGAGGCAATGCATGAATCAATTAACAGAATAAATAATTTTTAAAAAATTTTATATTAAAAAAAGTTATATATTAAAAAAATTGAAAAATTAATTTTTGTAATATTCGAAAATTAAATGAGAAATTCATTGTACATCTGTAAGATTGGATACACTGGATTCTTTGGAAGTGTTGTCTTTAAAAAGTAATTTTTAAACGTATATTATTATTCCTCATGCAACAAGAAAACTCGTATTGTAAGGAGTAATGCTCCACAAACTAAACTAGATGTATAGTATCCCATTGCTGTTCACTGGCCACTGCTAATGCTTAAGAAAACGCTACACATATCAATTCAGCAGGCAACAAGCGGGAATAAACTCATTGCAAAAATGCAGATTGGGTCCTTAATTAGCACATAAGCGAAATTGTTCATACAAATACTCAAGTAATTGCACAATGAGCTTAGTGCACCAGTATACTGAAATACTCACGAGCTTGGCTGATTGCAACAAACACTTAGAAAAATTGAACAGAATTGGATCACATCTTGCTGCATCGTTCACCGTAGGCAAAGTTGCGTTGATGCCGGGGCATGTAGCTGTTGGGGAAAAAATGTATTCGATGGGTTTGGTATTACTACCATCTACACAATGATGAAAAAGCAAAGGCTGAATCTGAAAAAAGATCTTTCAAGGCAAAACTGACGAGCACAAATCATCAGTAAGTTTAAAATTGAGGAAAATAAATCTTGAGCTCCACTGACGCCTATCAATTCGTCATTTAGAGTGATCAATTCATCGTGTATGATCATTACACGATCAATTCATCGTGTATGAAGTACCTGTTGAACGTCTCCAGCAATACATACTGTTTGGGAAACTAAAAGTTCAAGTCGAGAAAACGGAATTCAAACTTATCCATCTTAGTTAGCTGCAAACGCCTATAGAAAAGTACACAATTCGATTACATTCGTAATTGAATATGTAATTCCCAGATTACATCTGTCGATGTAATCGGGGAACGAGTTCCCAATCGTATAGGCTTGCTCAAAATGCTTAACATGTTAATAAAATTAGCTCAATGAAAATATTGAGTCTTTCTGTATCCGTTGACGAAAAGTAAATAAATCAAAAGATGTAAATTTCGATATGTCGTCAACCAACTCCCACGCAGCCGACGGGGTTTGCCTCACATATTAGATAAAAATATTTGTTGTTGAGCTTAGACCCAAATCGATCAATTTAAGCTTGAAATTATGTGAATAGCAATAGGAATGAATTGAAGCAAAATAACTCTTATTACACTCACTTGAAAACTTCACATACTCCGTTTGGTGCTGCAGATAGCAAGTTTTGGTTGCAGCCACTACTAACTGCACACCCGCCTTGAACGCTATTTTACAAGGGGATTCACCTCTGTAAAAATAACATAATAATCAATTTAGTGTACAAAATTAGCAGGTGCCTCCATCGAACGCTTGACTAAATTTCGTTAAATATACACGATATTATATTTCAAAACCAGTTATTCACCACCTCACCCCCCCTTCTTCTTTTTCTTCATTCATTTTACACTTTTTTCCTTTATAATACATACATCTCACAACAATGTCTCTCATTCGCTTTAGATTACAAAGTTATCTAAAGCGAAATTTATCTTTTATTTACACTCCACCAAAAAAAGTCAATGACCAGCAACGCCTCATTTGATTCAAAAAGTACCTTCCTGCCACACTTTTGCAGCCACAAGATTTGCACCAGGTAAATTTCACCCATTTAATCATTATGAACAAAAAATTCAAAGCTGAAATATTTTAGAAATGAGAAGTAATAATACAATCTACATTAAATGCTGTTTTGTTTATTAAATGCTGTTCGCGCTAGATCGAAGTTACAAAATCATAATTTATTATTCAAAAGTTAAATCATTCGTTCATCGTTCCTTCAATCGGTCCAATCCCGCTCCTTTAGTTGAATCGTTAATTTCAATCAAATATAAAACAATCAAAAATATCACGACCAATTTGAATAATTGACAATTATACGTTCTAAAATCTCGTCAATATCACATCATCGTTTGACTTGCAAGCAAAGCACTTAATTACGCCGCGGACGAGGCAACGGCGGCGGCGATCAGAAGCATCAGAGCTCGCGTCATCTTTTCTTTGTGGTCTTGGCAGCGGTGCGAAGGCAGGTCGTGTGTAGGCAGGCAAATACTGCTTGATCCTGATGCATTCTGGCTATATTATAGGCTTTGGATTTGTTGGTACAGATGCTAAGATATGCGCACTCAGAGGCTGTTATTAATGATGGATTGTGCACACATGCGAGAAGAATCATCATCAATTTTGTTGTCTCTAAATATACAAAGCTTGAATCTGAAGGACAGAATGTTGTCTATTCATATGATTTTGAAAACTTGTGTTCCAGCAAATGACTTAATATTTTTCGATGATTCATTTTCTTTGGGCAAAATATATATTATAGCTATTTATTTTTGAACTCAATTTCACTCAGATGGTATTTAATTGGACCACTGTAAAGGCGAATGATATGCACTGTGTCAAAAATAATTGCAATGAATGAATTATTCGAATATAATTACTTTTTTAGTCACATTACAGTTCCGGTGCTCGGTACTAACACATCTTTTACTAAAACGACATGTTTCAAATTATTAAATACTATAATTAAGTTATGCATTGGTAATAATTTGTAAAGTGGCTAATATATATACTGCACGTGCAGAGGTGCAAGTTTTTTAACATTCCTCATTCATTAACAGAAGCTGCGATGACAATAGGTGAATTGAAAATTCATTGACTGAATTTGTTCATATAATAAGCTGCATTCTGATGAAAAATCTCTATCCACTTTCACCAGGCATCATTTGTCATCATTTGCACGTCACCACGATCATCATTTGCGTCATCATCCCATACTTCCGTGCGGTCACGTGTCGGTCGACAATGACTCGTTAAGCCCTTGAAAAACATCATGGCTCTCACTTTCGACTTGAGTATAATTACATCTTATGCTCATCTGATGCATGAATTCACCTAAATAATTTTTCTGACAATAACTAATAAACACTGCCTAAATTTTATTTGTTGAGAGAATTATATGTACCAAATATTGTCTCGTCATAACATAACATAACATATTGATCTCGGCGCTGAAGTGTAGGCCTGATGTGGCCTGTCGCCGATTCTTTTCCTTTTCGTGCCTTGTTTACAGAAGATCTAATATCGTTTCATTTGACCGGATCTTTTCATGACTGACGATTGTTTCAAGTAGCTACTAGACTTTCACCGGGTTCGATATGGTGCTAGGCATTTCAAATCTGAACATATATTTTTCCATAGCTTTATCTAGTCTGTTCTTGAACGCGTTCATACTTGGAGCGCCAACGATGTTATTGGGGAGGCTGTTCCACATGTCGGTGATTCGAAGCGAGAAGAAATTTTGTCGCGGGGAGAAGTTGCAGTGCAGTTTTTTTAGCTTATAGCCGTGGCCCCTGGTGTTGGTTCTTGTGCACACATGCGAGCAGAATCATCATCAATTTTGTTGTCTCTAAATATACAAAGCTTGAATCTGAAGGACAGAATGTCATGATATAGATCAAGGATTTTTCCGTGACTGTACGCGAAATTTAATCTCTAAATTCTCACCACATATTTCATTATAGCCGTACAGTATGAGCGCCTCAGCCGAAGCGTCTGCGGGGACGAAAATACGACGCATTGAATTCCAGGATCTTTTTTCTCATTTATGGAAAAAAGGCGCTATTGTGCTCGCCAAGTCCGTCCGTCTGTCTGTCTGTCCGTCCCTGACTTCACGTTCTCGTCGACGAGAAAATGCGCGCTCTGTCACTGCAGGAGTACTGAGTTATATTTTTATATCGTAGAATGATATGTAATGCAGAAGGACTTGACATGCTTAGCTGCGTTGTCGCGGAGCGATGTTCAATTTTACGAGCCTCAGACGTGATGGTCCATGTGCATTCAAGCTAACAAAATGATAGCAGTCGATAAATCTTGAGGCCTGATAAATGATGTGTACATTCTATTGCATAATTATAAATGAAGCAGTCGGACTGACATGCTTAGCTGCGTCGTCGCAGAAAGACTTTTTATTTTACGAGCCTCTGGCTTGTTGGTCCAAGTGCATGCAAGCTAACAAAATGACAGCTTTCGTTCAGTCTGATAAATGATGTTAATGGCGTCTGCAACTGATGTTATCATTTTAAGAGTCACGTTAGAGAATAGATGCTTTGTTTTGTGCTTACTCTTGTTTCGAAAAAATAAACATTACAAGGTGGTAGCTGGTTTCAGGAGAAATTGGTTTTGTAAACAACCAGAGAAAATATAACTTTGCAGCATTAAAATCAAATTCGCGACTAACTCGACTTCATTATTGGCCTGCTATGATAAATTTAGATAAAAATGGGAATTCTCGTGGTTTTAAGATCCAAATTGGATGGTGGGGTATGCCTGAAAATTTTTAACTGCATGACATGGCCAAAACAACTTCATGCGTGAAAATTTAACGCTAGTTACTAAGGTGAATGTATTTGGAAAGTATTTCTCACAATATATGCTTCAAAACTCATATCTGGAAAGAAGGTATTCCCGAATTATAAGATAAGCATCGAAAATATTTTAACATTCGCCGAGTCCATAGATTATTATGTGAAAAAATTAAATCTGGTCGTTTGCGTCTTAAAATGTTAGGCAATGTTAGACACAGTAAGAAAATTTGAGCGCATAGATGAAGCGCTCGATACGTTGGTCATATACGGTGGAGGTTGTGTGTCTGTCTGTCAGACATGAGTTTGAGAATGTGGTCAGATACGTTGAAGGTTGTGAGTGTGGTCAACTATGTTGAAGGATTTGAGAGTGGTCAAATACGTTGAAGATTGCGAGTGTGGTCAGATACGTTGAAGGATGTGAGTGTGGTCAGATACGTTGAAGGATGTGAGTGTGATCAAATACGTTGAAGGATGTGAGTGTGATCAAATACGTTGAAAGTTGTGAGTGTGGTCAACTATGTTAAAAGATGTGAGTGTGGTCAAATACGTTGAAGGTTGTGAGTGTGGTCAACTATGTTGAAGGATTTGAGAGTGGTCAAATACGTTGAAGATTGCGAGTGTGGTCAAATACGTTGAAGGATGTGAGTGTGGTCAGATTCGTTGAAGGATGTGAGTGTGGTCAAATACGTTGAAGGATGTGAGTGTGGTCAGATTCGTTGAAGGTTGTGAGTGTGGTCAAATACGTTGAAGGATGTGAGTGTGGTCAAATACGTTGAAAGATGTGAGAGTGGTCAAATACGTTGAAGATTGCGAGTATGGTCAGATACGTTGAAGATTGTGAGTGTGGTCAAATACGTTGAAGGATGTGAGTGTGGTCAAATATGTTGAAAGATGTGAGTGTGGTGAGATTTGTTAATTTATGATTTTTATCAGCTCATATCATTTCTTACGGGTTACGCCGTTCATTCTACATTTCAGCGCTGAATTCGAACTTCACCTTCGAGATTACCTTGCACGCTCGGAGAACGAACAGTTGCTTCCAAATAAATTCAATTAAACCAGTTATATTTGCGTTATTTCATTACACCAATTCGAGCTCCATTTTAAAGTTTACCCCAAATCCCTTCAACTTTAATCTTACTTCAAGGAACCAATCTTTAAATTTTTTACTTATTTCCGTCACTTTCTACTGATTTTTTCTCAAATTCGTTCTTTCCGAAAAGTGCGTTAGCACACTGAGTGACAATCTAAGCTCAGGTGAATTAATTTCGTTTACTATAATCTCACTTGATTTACCGGCCTTAAAAAATTTAGTGATTCACCATTTCTTCAATGTTCAATTCATTCAGGTTATCCCATTCTTCGCAGTGTGAACCGTAAGCCTGGTGTGTAGCTTGTGGCGACGCAACTGCTCCGTATTAACGGCTCCGTATTAATTAACTGCTCCGTATTAACGGCTCCGTATTAACTGCTCCGTATTGACTGCTCCGTATTACCTGCTCCGTGTTAACTGCTCCGTATTACCTGCTTTGTATTAACTGCTCCGTATTACTGCCTGATTTGCCGCTATGATTTCTCATGATGCTTCTATCAAGCATTGCTCTTACTCATGGTATTTCGCTAACCGTCCTATCCAATCCAAGAATTCAAGATTGTAAATCATCAAGTTTAATTTCACGCCACTTCCCGTTTAAATAATTTTTAAACGTTAAATTTATTTCACTATCTTCTCCTACGATTGTATATAAAATTACTCATGATGCATGCAAATACATGCCGAGGTAAAGGGTCAGGGCATTCATGCAGAAGTATGAAGTATTTGGCCCGATATGTATGCCAGTTCTGCTTGCACAAGACTCACTATAAGTACGCATTCTTCGAGCTAACTCTTTAACACTTAATAATAACTGCGCATTAAGTCCGGAAATAAACATACGAGCTCGGTAATATTTCGATTAATAAAATATGATAAAGTAGAGCAGTTCATGATAAAACTTGTTCAGCACTTACGAGTACAGATGAGTAACCTCCGTTAAAACTTAACAAATAATTTTTTCCGCTAAAACTTCACAGCTAAACTAAATCGCTGCACTTATGTACAAACTCCACAAAAACTTCACAAATAAAATAAATCTCTGCACTTATGTACAAACTCCGCAAAAACTTCACAAATAAATAAATCTCTGCACTTATGTACAAACTCCGCAAAAACTTCACAAATAAATTTTCCTCGAAACAGCTAACGAGTCACTTTGAACTTGTCGGAGAGAATACCAAACAGCAAGCAAGGTTCTTGGTCAACGACCCAAAATTCTAGATAACTAGCGCAAGAGCTCCCGGCATCGTTGTTACTACGAACATGTGGGTAGAAACGCTTCCTTCGATTTCTAGAGGTAGTTGGACACATTTATGAAGAGCGACCATAAAACTCCCTTTTAAGTTTAGACCTGGCGCCTGAGATAATCATGATGACTGTATGAACAGTTTATGATGGCTGTAAAGAAGAGTTGTTAATTGTTCAGAATAATAATTTACAACAATATATATAATCATATACAAGGATATCTGTGTCAGGTGTCAGAACCTATGTGTTAAATTTGAAGAGACTGTAGAGGCGCGTGGAAAGGATATTTATAGAGTCAGGATATTGTCGGGACCAAAAAATTTTATACCTAGTTCCAGAATCATAAGACATTGCGAGAGCGGGAATGAAAAATAAAAAGTTGGGAACAAAAATTAAATTCTGATTTTTTAATTGTTATACATAGATTAATTTTAGATACATATTTTTTGCATTCTATAAAGAGAATCAACTGTGAGTTCAATATTTTATGTAAAATGTGAAATTTTAGTTTGAAATAGTCTTCCTGTTGTTAGCATAACAACAGCAATTTGTTTTCTTCCTATCAACGTGATTGTCAAATAATTAAATGTGAAGAGTGAACACCCGAGATTTTATATACTGTAGATGGGGAAATTGAGATTAGCCAATGTTGCCTGCAGCTATTTGATTAATTTTTCTAAGAATCCTACACAAATTAGAGTGCAAAGTTAATATTTTGGTATAGTTGGGCAAAATTTGTTCCGTTATGCAAGTTTGGTACCCGAGAATACTTTTTAAATGATTTTCTAGCACTTTTTCGATGAGTCCAATGATGTTTTTTTCCTGGCTTACATGAAATAATAATACAAAGAAATATAATATTACGTCGTTATTGAATAAAATTTTATTGATCATCGGATTACACAGTTTGTCAAAATCTTCAGAATACAGTAATAAATTAAATATAAATGAGCGGACGAATTCCTTGGAGAACTAATTATTAATGATTGGCGACGGTATCTATGATACACATGGTAAACGACTCATTCTGGAGGATCTTTTGCAGACATGCGGCCGTTTTATCAAATAACAATCACATGTTTGTAACTCCGTCCGCCAATCACTGACGGATCTTCCAGCTAAACCCCTCCAATCTAGGCGAGAAATCGGCCGCAACGTGCACTTGAACTGCTACGTTTACTTAAGCGAGTTTGGTAGTTCGGCCCCAGGGTGTTTTTTTTTTGTTGTGCCTGTTCCTATGCCGTCAAAATAATACGTTTTAAGTGGTTATTTTCAGTAGCTATTTCTCAGTGGTTTATTTCAGCTGCAAAACCGAAAACTTTGCAGCTGAGTGTGCCGTTGCAACCCTGTTTAAAGTTCACAATGCAGTCCTTGCGAAAATTGCATTCGGAATTGCCCATTGCCCATTCTTTTCCTTGAATTTCATAACGAATTACCTGAGCCATGCAGCGAGAAAAGTCGGAATGAACTGCGCTTAAATCCGGTTAAATTACAGGATTACAGGTGTCCGAAAAATTTACTAGAGTGGAAGTAGATGATAACTGAACTCATTTTTGAAGCCTGTTTCTTATATAGCATCAGATCCCAATTACGGTGGCTTAGGAATTGGCCATGCTGGAGTTGTTTTGGCCTCTCTCTCCTGATGGAGATAAGCTAATCGTGAAGGTAACTGAAGATAAAGTTATGTCATGAAAATTCAGTGCCGATTTGTAAGTCCTTCAACGGTAAATTTTTGAACATGAGTTTATATTAGTCAATTTCAACGACCCTTATTCAAGTAAAATTCATGACGACGAGATTGGCTAATGCAAACACTAAAAAATACACTAAATTTAGTGTATTTGACTACAAATGAATGGTTCTGTTCATGATAAAATTTTGCAAAACGTTTATAAATGTTTAAGTTTGAGGTTTTTATGCATAAGGTCTTCTAATAAAAATACCCATCTCTCCACACATTTTTTTTATCTGCATCAAAATAGATTCTATGTTAATAGATGCGTTCCTGCATAACATAAACATTTTGATACATTCGAACACTATTTTCTGGTTCAGCTGAGTATTATTTGATTTTAGCTTTTAGTATATTGAACCTAACCGCAGTTACCGAAGTTATGGCAGGAGAGACTCAGGCGGAAAAGCATGGAGACTCGGGTCAAACAATTTCACGATGTCAAGACAACGCCGACCGCTCACGGTCAGTCAGCGGAGCTGGAAGACAAGTAAGAAGTCATGTCCATAGAACCAGGCCTGTAAATAATGTAAGAAATAAACGCATGAATCAAAAATCAAGTCACGAAAAGTTCAAGAATCGGCAACAGGCCATGGGCCTATTTCTTCAGCGCTGACACTTCTATTCTATTCTTAAGATCCGCCCAGCATGGACTACGGTATATGCACAGACAGCGGCTTAAATGTTTTCATTCCAACGATCACGTATTAGCCCCTCGTGATTTTCGACTGAACCCTGCTTGCTTCATCCCGTTGCACATTTTCTTGTTTACGGCCGTATGCGTCTGGAAAAATACTTATATTTTTGGACCATTAGTTGCATGTAAAGCACACGGGAGCGGATGTGATGCGGGGAAACATACACAATGGATGGGATGAAAATTGAGAGCGTTTTTTGCTTCTCCATTCTTCCTTCCTCTCCTCATAACTTCATATACAAGGAAGAATGAATCATAATGATTCATTCATGGAATAATGATTCATTCTTCCTTCATATACAGGGAAGAATGAATCATGAATTAGAATCTCATCATAACTTAATATAGAACAAAGAATTTAAAAACAAAGAAAACGCCAAGCAAATTCACCATATCGATATTAAAACGTTTCGGAGTCCAGCTCCATCATCAGTTCGAAAAACTAAAACTGAATACAATCACAAGCAGACTGATAATATAAGTACTTCTATACAACAAGTTTTGTGCTGTATTCCAACCTCGAATAAATTAAGTTGAAAATAAACCATAAGTAGTGATTTTATAGTGTTAAATTGTTTGGTTGGAGCCTGTCAGTGTACCTGTATACCTGTGTGTAGATTATGCAAGTGGGTAGATTTACGATTGTTGGATTGGGTATACCTGAAGCCTCCCAGCGATTCTCCTAAATGTCTGTTTATGTGTTTGTAACCTGGCATTGGAACGGCGCCTGTACGCAGATTATATGAATCACGGTACATTTCGTATCTGGATTTTACCTACGTGGTTGATGGGGATATCCATATCTGTTCGTTGGGTAGTGCCATATTGGACCTCTGCCTGTGGACTTGTGCATTGGTTTTGTGTGGACCACGTTTCTTTTCGTATCTGGATTTTACCTACAAAGTTGATGGGGATATCCATATCTGTTAATTGGGTAGTAGTTTTCATGCTATCCTGCCTAGAGAAAATCTGGTTATTAGTTACACTTCGATAGTCGCTGGCCTTCGAGTATGACATAGGCAAAGAATGCATCACTAAGTTTTAAAGACAATTGGGCTGAGCCCCCGATGACTTCTGATCATATTCAAGTTAGTAATGGCTAGTTGTAAGAATATTTATGTATAGCTACTTACATTCAGGCCCCATTACTTTGGATTTGACGATATTTTTGTGCGAAAAAAAAATAAGAATTAAAATTAATGTTCACAAAATTATTTAGGTAGACTATTATTTTAGATTAGGCATACCGACACATCTGAATTGCTGAATGATAAATGTAGATGCAATAATTTTGCTCCAAGGCTTACTTAGAAGCGCTTAAATGATGGCTGCTGCACGCGAAAGAAGGTGCGGGAAATATGTAATGAACTAGAGTTACTAGACAACGGTTCTCTTCAATTTGACAATTTGAATAGGGTTTTCATTCATGTCGAAGCTCCTACATACGATAGATACTAATAAATGCAATGTTGAAGTGATGTCATGTCTGTACTTAAGTTCTCTCGTCACTCTTCTTTTGTTCCCTTAACAATAAATACAATAAATTTCTTTGACTTACTTTTGAGTGCGGATTTTATTCATTTCCCCCAATTCTTAGTTCAATGAAATTTGCAGCTTTGTTTGCTCCATTAATAATTTACAACTTACGGACAGCATGAAGTTTGATTTCCTAATGAAACTTAGAAGTTCTCGAAATCGTCCTCAACTTCAGGAAAATTGAAATAAAGAGACGGAAAATACGGAGAGAAGTACGGATTCAATATTTTACACACATATTCAATTTGTCTTTAAAGGAAGAAGTCAAGCACTAGGCACGTAAAACAAAAACTACATTATCAGGACATTGTAACAAGGCACCGGTGAAGTGTCGGCCCATGCAAGCGAGGGAGTAAAAAACGTTTGCGTTTGAGCCAAAGATGGATGAGGATTGCGGGAAAGCCCCCACTTCCAAGTTAAGCCAGCAACCGTCATTAATTCGCGTCAGGCGAAGAAAGCGCGAGACTGCCTCTAAGGGTACGTACACAGTGAAAGCAGGTTGCCAGCGTGCTGGTTACCTGCTGAGGCTGGCGCCTGAAACAAGCGCGAGAGGGTGTTCACAGAGGAAGCAGGAAACCAGCTGCGACCTAATCATAGACTCCAACTTGTTTATGAATAATATACGTTCAAAAATTAATTTTTAAAGACAACACTTCTAAAAAATCCAGTTTCTCTGATGTTACACACGTACAATGAATTTTTAATTTTATTAAAAACAAATAAAAAATAATAATTTTTAAAATTGTATTTAATATTTAAAAAATTTAAATTTTCAAAACTATTTATTCAGTCAATTGATAATCAGCAAAGAAACAAAGAAAATGCAGGGCTTAAAGGTACAACTAATTAAAAAATGACCATATGCCAAGCAGGTTGAGCAGATAAGAATGCGCAGTACATTCCGGTAAATAGGTATAAGCAGGCAGTCGGCAGAAGCCTATTCGTACAGGTTTTCACTGTGAACACTTACATTATTATCCTATGTTCATTCTTGTAGCAGGTTGCCCGCGCGGGCAAACCGGCTTTCACTGTGTACGTACCCTAACACTGGCTGCGGTTGAGCAAGCGCGAGGCTGCCTCCCACACTGGCTGCAGTAGTACAAGAACAAGGCTGCCTCCCACACTGTCTGCAGTAGCACAAGAGCAAGGCTGCCTCCCACACTGTCTGCAGTAGTACAAGAGCAAGACTGCCTCCCACACTGGCTGCAGTAGTACAAGAGCAAGGCTGCCTCCCACACTGGCTGCAGTAGTGCACGAGCAAGGCTGCCTCCCACACTGGCCGCAGTAGTAAAAGAGCAAGGCTACCTCCCACTCTGGCTGCAGTAGTAAAAGAGCAAGGCTACCTCCACACTGGCTGCAGTTGAGTATGTAGTCCGAAGCTTTCAGCCCTTGCTGCAGTTGTGCAAGTAGTCGGACACTTGCAGTTGAGCAAGTAATCGTGAGCTTGCAGCACTCGCTGCAGTTATAAGTATTCGGAAGCTTGAAGCTCTTCCGACAGTTGAGTAAGTAGCCGGATGCTTGCAAATCTGACTGCACTTGAGCCAGAATGCACCTGCCTCTTCTCCAAGTCTCAGTAAGTCTAGCCCAGAATATCAAATTGTCCCGCGTGCTTGATTGCCTCGTCGGCCATGGAAGTAAATTTTCCAAATGAAATTTTCTTAGCACCAAAATAAATCACCATTAAGTAAAGCATGAAGTAAATCCAAGAGATTTCTACCCATGTACTTTTCTGATTTGAATTAAATTCAAAACCATAATTATGAAAGAAATTAAGTTGAAAAAGAAAATTTATTTCCACTACCGTTGATAAGACTGGCGCTACAGTATCAGCTACAAGATACAATATTCTTGGCTGAATTTCATCGACCTGAAGTTTTTCGCCCTTGCACAGTCGTAAAATTTGCTTTATCTCAAATTCAGAAGTAGGAAAAGGAAGCAGGATGCCTCACAGGAGGGAATTTCATTCATCAAATTATCGTTCACAGGACCTAATTTTTTGTGATATCATTAGCAACAGAGATGAAATAATTGTTAAATTCAGTTGCTGCACCGGTACCGGAAATTATCTAATTACTTTTTACCAATTAAATTTTTTTTAACAACATTTTTTACAAGCAAGTTGTTGACAATTTTCCAAAGAACCTTTGACTTTTGAGTCATTCGATGCCTGCTCGATTTTGGCTGCGTAGAATTATTACTTCTTGACCGCCTTGATTAATTAATTTAGGACATTTCGATAAGTGGCATATGATCAACGAAGAATTACACCAGAGCGACGAGCTTCAGAAGCTTATGTTTCTTCTTAATAGCAGATTTATTTTCAGCTGTCGCCCAAGGAGGCTTATGTTTTTTTAGTGATACAAACTTTATGGGAAATGATTCCTTATAAATTTGAGAAAGTTCCGATATATAGGAGTGCCAACATTGACGTCTCGGACAAAAACGCGGCCTCTCTCACGGCCGGTCTCGCGGCCGTGATTCCAAATTCAGTGAGCGTGGAATATCTCGCAAAATACTGAACGTAGCTTGATGAAACTTGAGTCGGGTATTGAGAAATTTATATTCAAAATTTAATTCAAATCTGTACAGTACTTTAGAAGAAATGTCACGCTCAATGCAATTTTCACCACGTATATTCATATAACTCAGGAATGAAGGCGAATTTTGAAAAATTGTCACGAGCTAAACATCACCGTTAGGCTCTAATGATTATGTGTACCAAGTTTCATCAAGCTACGTTCAGTATTTTGCGAGATATTCCACGCTCACTGAATTTGGAATCACGGCCGCGAGACCGGCCGTGAGAGAGGCCGCGTTTTTGTCCGAGACGTAGTGCACGTCTGCATTAAGTTCGTTAATATTTGAAAGAAATGCCGATGGAAAAAGTCTCATGTTTTCCTTGAACTTATGAATGTTTCCATACCATGATTTCCATCATTAATCACGCGAATTTTCCTCAGAAGTGAAACAAACGGAAATCTTGTTTCAAAGTGAAAGAACGTCATCAAGTGATCAGACAAGTCGCTGTCAACAACAGCTGAATATTAATGGAATAAACGGAATAAATAATAATAATGGTATTCCTAGAAATAATAATAAATAATAGTAATTTGAGCCTTGAGGGGATTATTTCATGGGATGCTTTAATCAGCTCTGGTGGAACTGAAATTCATTGCTGTCATGAACTCATGATTGCTCCCCTGGAGCAGTATATCAACAATTTCGATGCCGGGCCCGGCCGTAGGCCCGGAGCTTGATAGTACTTGTCATTACTCGAAAGTCGAAACTGATAGTTGACAACTATCAGTTTCGTTGTAAACTTGTAAACATTATTCCGCTAGTAATCCTCGTCTTCTACTAATAATGCCACTATGCTTTTGCTCATATTTAGGTTTTAACGCTCAATCATATTTTGGGTTAGCCCTAATTAAACTTAAACTATCATAGGCTAGCAGTAGCATATTGTTTTAAATGAAAGAACTGGAGTGTAAATCCTTACCTTAAGGTTAAGCTACCATTTTTTTGTTCTGATAAATTTTGGTGATTCACTCAATTGAATCATATCAATGTAGGTACCGTAGGTACCTATCATGATGATGATACTATTACAGGCTTCTGCCTTCTGGCAATTTAGTTTGCAATTTGGAAAAAATTTGTGTTGTTAACTTGATGTAAACAAAAAAATAGTTAGATTGCTAGTTATTTCAAAGATAAACATTGTGATTGTGGTACCTATATATTTTCATATGTGACAGGAATGTTTATAGTCAAAATCTTGCAATGCACCAGAAGCCCAGTGTTGAACATTGGCCAAATGTTACTTAAAAAATCTGTTCTCGCAGGTGATCCTACAAAATTTTCATTCCATCTGTTTAGAAATACAAGTGCAAATTCTTTTTCCACTATAAGGTGAGTTGTCAAATTTTCAAATTGGTTGTTGTGATTTTGATTTTTGAACATGTTTAAATTTATTAGGTATTCTCTCTAAATGTCAGCCAACACTCAACAGGGGTCACCAGTCACTCACCACTCACCAGCAGTGACCAGCTTTAGCAGGAGCACCTTCATGATTCAGTTGATTCTTGAATAAAGACATAAATCCAAGCCATGAGTTCATGCCCTATGGCCCATGGTCATGTCTTTAAGTTTAATGTCATTAAATTATCAGATGATTTGAGTTGTAATTTGGATAATTGGATTTTCATTTGTTGAATTATCTACCTACCTAATTGTCAAAAAAAATGGCATGATTTAACCACTAGATTTCAACTTCATCCAAAATGCACAAGATCAGAGCTGCAATATTTAAGTAGAAAATTTGAATGAATTATGAATGACTATCTAATTAAACTCATATCATGCTCAATAAAACTTACCAATTACCATCATTCCATCAATATTAATAAAATATTAGCAAATATAACTACATCGTCTACATGTCACATGGTACATTTTTTCTCAAGTTCAACACTTCAACTAGTTCAATTAAATCCTTGAATTTATTTCTTTTGTTCTCTTCATGCATGGCAAAAATAATGCCATACATAAATGTTTAGTTTAAATTTGATTATGATATATACCTATGTCATGATGGTTTTCTGGCATAAATATGTCTGATTTTTTATTTACAATTTTGCAGGTCATCATCTGCAACTATGGGCAAAGATGCTGTGGCTGAACGGTGGGAGAAAGAAATCTTGCGGTCTTGTGAGGACAAACGACTTTACCGCTTCCTGAAGCTCAAGAATAACCTTAAAGTCTTTCTGATATCTGATCCTACTACTGATAAATCTGCTGCCTCTTTGGATGTGCATGTTGGTAAGAGTGTAATTTGTGTCATCCCTCAATAGAAATGAATGCAAATTTATTTTCTAAATTTATAGTAATTATGAAAATAAAATGTTTTCCTTTGTCTGTGTACATGTTTGCTATAAATCTTGATGCACTTGGAAAGCAAGGTAGATAGTTTGAATATTGCCAGTAAAAACACATATATTAATAATTTTTTTTTTAAATAATGTTTAGAACCTGCCTGTTTACCTGATAACATAATTGGTTATAGACAATAAGAATGGATGATTTTGGCTCAACGAAAAGTGACTGCTGCCTGATTTTTAAATTTGAATAATCTGGACCAACCCAGCATTGCCATCCAAGTTTGAACTTTAAATTAGACTTCTGTTTATAAACCAGTGCTCATGCCTCATTAAGTTTCTAATTTCTGCAATTTTACGTGACTAATGATTAATTTTATCCTAACCTGAGCTTTGTATTTTGAGATTTTTGATATTGCAATTCACACATTTATAATTGGATATTGTGAAATTTCTCGCAATGCTTTGCAAGAAGTATGTTACTTGAAAGTAAAATTGACAGGATCAATGAGTGACCCATGGGAGTATCCTGGTCTTGCACATTTCTGTGAGCACATGCTCTTCCTTGGCACTGAGAAGTATCCCAGTGAGAATGAGTACACCAAGTATCTCTCAGAGCACAGCGGCAGCAGTAATGCATATACAGCATCAGATCACACCAACTACTACTTTGATGTTTCTCCTGATGCCTTCAAGGGTGCACTAGATAGGTGAGTTAAATGGTCAAACTCCCTTATTTAATCCGTACCAAGGCTTCAGCTGTTTTTTTTTTCCTATCTATTTTCTCAATAGTAACATGTTTTAAATATGCAATCATCCATATTCCTGGAAAAAAGACTTGATGCTGTATACTCCTAATTTATGAACACTCTTAAAGTTTACAACGTTTTAAAAATCTGTATTTGTGGAACATTCAAAAGAGATGCATCTATTTGAAGGAATGGTAAAAAATGGTTTGGTTTTATATAGGTACATATACAAATGTGCTGGAAAATGAAAGGAATAAATTTGACATATTTCCTAGTCAATCCTATTCGTATTTTTAGTATTGGCTCTTTTCCCTCAGATTTGCTCAGTTCTTTCTCTGTCCCCTGTTCACCGAGAGCTGCGTGGAACGGGAAGTCAAGGCTGTGCATTCAGAACATGAGAAAAATGTACTTAACGATTACTGGCGCTTGGGTCAGCTTGAGAAAAGCACCTGCAGCTCTACTCATCCTTACTCCAAGTTTGGCACCGGCAATATGGTACTAATTAATTAACAAATGATTTTCAGGTAGGATGTGAGGAATTGAGCTTGGATCTTATCAGAGGAATTTTTTGAAGCAAAGGCTTGATGCAGTTAAGGTCTGATTTGAATATTTCTGTACAAATGCCATATTCTGAATTTGTTTGTTTTGTCACTTATTAATGATAACCTCTTTCCAGTCCACTCTTTTTGATGAGCCCATTCAGAGGGGCGATAGTGTAAGAGATGCACTCCTTCAGTTCCATAATCAGTGGTATTCTGCTAACGCCATGGGCCTCTGCATTCTTGGCAAAGGTGAAACAAAGACAGTATTTTAAGTGTTAATGTGAAACATAATATTTGTTTTTACTGGTCGCTCTTCAAGTTAGCATTCTTAGATCTTGAAGCTTGAAGAAACTAAGGCTTAATATAGCTTTCAAGATTTTGACACAAGGTTTGATATGAGGAGGCTGTGATGAAGGTGGCATTTGATTAAACTGTAATTATGATGCATCTGCATCTTACTATAGATAAATAATATAGGCATGATTCTTTGTATGATTGGTTTGTTTGAGAAAGAGTAGAAATTTCAACAAATTATTTGGTGCAAATAACCAGGTAGTAAAGATGTGGTTCTTATAGCCATTGAGTGAAGAAATCGATTTCAACGAAAACTTGTTTTTTAAAGCTTTGCACTGGGCTCTTTCTAAACCCCGGAAATTTATTTCAACAATGTAGTTTCTACTTTCTGTACCATAATAGACTAGTTTCGATTAATTTTTCATAGCTTTTTTTGCGATCGTGTCAGTACTTCCAAAATGCACGATGATCATTCATCCTCTGCAATCACGTGCAATATTTTAAAATTTGATCTAATGCCAGGTCTTTTCCAGAATCATTGGACGAGTTGGAAGAGCTAACCGTTGACCTCTTCAGTGATGTTGAGAACAAAAACATCACAATACCGAGCTGGCCAGAGCATCCGTTTGTTGGCCCTCCCCACACCGGCTACATCGTTCCTGTCAAGGACATCCGCCACCTGCACATCACCTGGCCTCTGCCTGACCTCAGAGAGCATTACAAATCGGGAGTGAGTAATGACATTGTGCAGAATTGCTGGTTTATCAGAGAACATTACAGATCTGGAGTGAGTAATGACATTGTGCAGGATTGCTGGTTTATCAGAGAACATTGCAGATCTGGAGTAAGTAATGACATTGTGCACGGTTGCTGGTTGAATTTGCTTGCTCTGTGTCCCTAATCTGCAATAAAATACTTGCAGCACCACTGGGATACTGGCATAGTAATCTGGGTGTGATTGTTTTGGTTATCTATGCTCTGTTCATTGACTTATCTGCCTTTTCTTATTTTGCTTTTCATTATTATTCTTTTTAATGGATTATCTCATGAGACTTGTTTTGTGTATTCTTGGCATACATTGTTTATTTACGTATTAACTTCTAGATTGCATGATCGTTACCTCTGTACATTAATAAATTCTACTTACACATTTTGCATTTATTTCTAATTTTCAGCCTGGCCACTACCTCGGTCATATAATTGGGCACGAAGGCAAAGGATCGCTATTGTCGTTTTTGAAGAACCAGGGTTGGGTCAACTCCCTGGTGGGGGGGCATAAGAGCGGCGCCAGGGGCTTTTCCTTCTTCTGCGTCAACGTGGATCTCACCGAGGATGGCATCAACCATGTTGATGACATCACCGTCGCCGTCTTCCAAGTCAGTTTACTGAAAAATTGATCCCATAGTTAAAGGAAGGGATTCTCTCTCTGAGCTGCTCTGTTGCTTTGACGCTGCTTAAATGAAGTCACCTATTTAAATGGGGAATATATGTCTACTCTATATTAGCCTGTTGAGTGTTCACTTTGATAGATACTCACTAGAGACCACCGAGTATCTGATATTTTGCACACTTGCATAAAGTTGGAGCCAATGCATGAATCAATTGACAGAATAAATAATTTTGAAAATTTGAAAATTTTTATTTTTGATATTAAGGAGATCGTCTGGGTCAAAAATCGAAAATTTTGGTTTTTCTGTTTTATTGGCTCATTTTGTAGTTGCTGAAAAGTCGCGTCTAACGCAGCAATCCGGATGCATGTGCGTGCTCTAGTTTTTTTCTAGAATTTTTTAAAATATATAAAATGAACATTTTTTAACAATATGTACAAAAATTTCTTCAAATTAAATCTGAATTTATTGCTCACTATGCTTGTTAATTGCAAAGTGTTTGCACTCGTTTGACAGCTACAAACAAAGCACGTTCAACAAAAACACTACTATCAGGGATGTACGTGCAATAGATTTTGCGCAAGGCTGTTTCGAACTTTATAAAATGACCATTTTATATCTATATTTACAAATTTTTCATTTAAAAATAGTATTTATAGATCATTATTTGCGTTAATTGCAAAGTCTTTGCACTCGTTTGAAAGCTACAAACAAGACGCGTTCAACAAAGCTGCTACCATGTATGTAAATGCAATAGTTTTTGCATAATGCCGTTGTAAAATTATGTAAAATGAATATTTTATATATGCATATATACATAAAAAGTTCCATTTATAGCTTATTATTCACGTTAAACTGGACATAAATAAGTCTAAAGACGCGCGCTGGTACCCTGAAAGCAAATAAATGGCAATGGAAAAGCTTGGGCTACAATATCAAGTATTTTTTTTTCATTTTCTTCTTTTTTCAATGAATTTTACTTTAATTGGCTTCCTTGAAAAATTTTAAAAATCCAAAAAACGCCTCTTAAAAATGTAATAACTCCAACAATTTTTAAGCTACTGCCATGAAAGACATACCATTCGATTTGTAAAGACCATACCTAGCGACTCTAGAAGCCCTTTTTCGAATTCGAGCATGGTTTGACTTATATATGTGGGATGGGTGAGGGAAGGGGGGAAAATGTGTAAAAATTGAGAAAAACGCACGTAAAAGAAAAACGATGAGGAAAATAAAAAAATCGGGCCACTAGAGTCGCTAGATAATGTTGTTACGAATCGAATGATATGTGTCTCGATATTGTAGCTTGTGATTTGCAAAAGTTAGAATTTTTTTATTATTATATTTATTTACTATTTTGACGTTTTCTAGTAATTTCTCGTTTTTTTTTTATTTTTTTTCCGAAAAATTCGTACAAGCAAATTTTTTTTATTTTACAAGTTTCGTATGAGTGTGAAATTTCAGGAAGATTGGTTAATAAATGTAGAAGTGTTTCCTGGACCCAGACGATCCCCTTAAAATAAATGAAAAAAAAAATTGTATACCGTATTACATAACTTATAATAGATATTTAACACACTTCCACCTGTCCAAGCGATCTGAAATTTTTCACACTTGCATTAAGTCGGAGACAATGCACGTCTCAATTGACAGAATAAATAATTTTGAAAAATTAGAAAAAAATTCTAATTACAAAAATTAAAAAATTAATTTCTTGTATTTCATAATAAAATTAGAAATTCATTGTACATGTGTATCACTGGAGACACTGGAATCTTTAGAAGTGTTGTTTTAAAAAATTAATTTTTAAACAGATAGGTATTTTAGGTGTCAAAACTACATAATTTTTATGTTTGATCGCAGTTTCTGAACTTGCTACGTAAATCTGGACCGCAGAAGTGGATATTTGAAGAACTGCAGAAGCTGAGCTCCATCTCCTTCAGGTTCAAAGACAAGGAGCGTCCGCAGTCCTACGTCACGAGTATTTCCGAGTCACTTTATGTGAGGCATATGCATGAAAATGGTTAAAAATTTTTAGTAGATACAATGGCTATAATGCTACAGTTGACTTCATATCAGTTGACCCTAATACACAGGTTTACGGTTAAAAAATTTGTGTATAAGCTGTCTGCAATTTTCAGAGGAATCTGTCTGAAAAAATCATTTTCAGAGGAATCTGTGATTAAAACTCGACCTAATTGCACGCATATTATTAAGTATTATTAAATTTTATTGGCTATCTTGGCGTTATTTTTATTTTCACTGGAAAAGCTTTTTCTGAGCAATAAAATTGTTTATATTTTACGCATCTTCAACTTAATTTAGTTAACCTCGTGGCTACCTGAGGTAACTAATGTTACCTGGCCTTTAAATACAAATAGCATTGATACCTTAATGTAAATGGTTCTTTTTTGTTCTTAAACAAAGGGCTCTTTAACTGAAGAATTTCCGTCACCGTTGATTATTTGAATTATCATGTACGCTGTCAGAGAAACGTCTTTTAAACATTTTAATCTTTCTTCTGTGAACAACGCAACTGTTGAAGAATAGCCATGCCATCGCTTCTTAATTTGCTTTTGCTGCAGTACTACCCGCCAGAGGAGGTGCTGAGTGGTCCGTATCTGCTCACAGAGTTTGACGAAGCTCTCATCATGTCCTTACTGGAGCAACTCACTCCTCAGAACGCCAGACTTGCTGTTGTTGGCAAGCAGGTACATATCCAAGAGTAAATATCTCGGTGAATGATTTAAAACATTGCACGACAACAAACCGAATATTTTCAAAGCTTATTCACTAATTTTATTTATTAATGAACCGAACTTTCGGCTCTACCTTCTCATGCTCACCTAATTGTCTCCTATATTCATGTACTGTTGACCTGGTTTAGAGCGTTAAATTTATGACATGCAACGGCTTAATGGGAAGAATGAATGACTTATTTATGACTGATCGTTTATACATTCTTCAATTTAGTAACTACCTTAAATAGTTATTTTTCACTTATTTTTCTTTACTGCAGTTAGCACCAAAAGCTACGAAAAGTGAGAAATGGTACGGGACGCAGTACGAGCTGGAGGATGTTCCTGATGAAACACTGAAAGTGTGGCAGGGGTGCTGCCACAACCCAGCCTTCTCTCTGCCCAAGCCAAACCCTTTCATTCCTCAGAATCTCGAATTATGCCCCGAAAGTGTGAGATCTGTTCCAGCTTTTATGCCGTTGAATCTGTACTCGAACCCTTTTATCTAAATTTAGAATTCTCTGTAAATTTACATTTTTCCATTTATGTTTCAATAGCGTGTGTTCAAAACTCTTGATTTAATTTCTACAAACCCTTCAAAAAGAGTTTTTTGTTTTGAGTTATGCCATAAAGAAGAAAGAGTTTTGTGTTGCAGGAGTCTTTATACAGCAACAGTGTTATCATGCCATCTAATTTATGAATTACACTTACGAAAAAATTTCTTATCAGGATGGAGTAACGGTCTTGCCTGAGAAGATCTTGAGCACGCCATTGATGACGGTTTGGTTCAAGCAAGACACTGAGTACAAACTTCCTAAGAACAACATGTATGCCGAGTTCTTCAGGTCAGTCATTCTACGCTTCATTGCTCTGATATTCCCATTGGGAACGGATGTTTCACATAGCAAAAGTTTGTTCCTCAGGCGTGTAAAGTGAAATTATGCCCGCATAGCCCTGGTTCGTGATAAGCTTTCATTATTAACTCTATTATTTCCTGCAGCTTGCCTATATATTGTTTGCATTTCTATTTTGCCTATTATTATCACCGAAATAAAGTAACATTATTCATTCAGAGAGAAATTCTGTTTGGAAATATCCATAATGCTTGCTAAACCATCATGCTTCATGTTTGTGCCCTTTTTACATACTATGGATCAAACGTAATAGCTACTGGTTTTATAAGATACGAGTGAATATGTAAGAGTGTACAAAGGAATAAAATGATGATACAAATATTGTGTCAGTTTATGCCTAGATAATGTTGGTCTGGAGCGGATTCCTTGCCACCTGGCTTCCTAGCCAATTTAAACCAGAATATTTTTTTGCAACAGTTTGGGGGTTTCGAACCCGCAATTCGCTGCTTCAATCTTGATTATCAACTCGGCCATCCGGAGCTTAGTAATGCTGATGTTTTTCATTAATCTGTTTTGATTTCTGCACCTAACGGGAGCAATTGTGTGTGCAGCCCGATCGCGTACCTGGACCCTCAGAACACAAACCTGCTGCACATGTTTGCTCAGATGTACCGTGACGCGCTCACCGAGTACGCATACGACGCAGAGCTTACCAGCCTTGAATATTCTCTCAATAACTCCAAGTATGGACTTACGGTGAGACCAGACATTTCTTGCGTCAGTTTTCTTCCAGATGACTTGCTGGTGTACGGCTATTTGCACTCCTTCATATGTGCATTTGCTACGAGACTAGCTGCTATGCGAAACTTGATTGTATTTTAGTGGGACCGGATTTAAAAAAATACGAATCTTGATGCAAGGCCAAATGCTACATAAAGAAACAGCCTTTTGCTCTCGAATTGTCTTTTCTGTGAAAAATTCTTGCTGTGCCAAGAAATAAGCTTTATAGCGATTTGCGTTTTTTTTTTCTTGTTCTAACCCTCTTATTTTTAAGAAGTTTTTGGATGTCTGAGCTATGTTGAGTTGCAGAATGATTTAAATAACCATGGCAATACTTGACTACTATTTATTTCGCATTCGATCCTTGATTGATGTGTGTCGCTAAATTATTTACACTAACATAGCAATGTATTTTCAGTTGAACGTGCGCGGCTATTCTGACAAGCAGCCGGTGTTTGTGCGCAAGATTATGGAGAAGCTCATGAACTTCAAAGTTGACCCGAAGAGGTTTGAGATCCTCAAAGAAAACGTGAGTGAAGGAGTTTATTTAACCGACAGCAGTGGCACCGATAGATGTTCACAATTATTTATTCAGTTATACAACCAACCTTGCCTCTTGAATCTGTAATTTTTTCTGTTGGCCAAATTTCAAACAATTTTACTTCAACCAATACCACTCACTTCTGGGAACTGAAATCCTTACCCTCGAAACTCTTCATAACTTTTCTATTTTTGTTATTCGATGTAAGGTAGAAAGAACTCGTTTGCGACGGAATTCATGTTGAATTTCAATGATATGTTTGCCGTAAGAGATGAATGAAGGATTAACTTAATTAATGGCCGACTGAATTGAGGGTTAAATTTTTTCAAATTCATGCAGTACATCCGTGGACTGTGCAACTTCAGCGCTGACCAGCCTCACCAGCACGTGGTGTACTACACCTCGCTGCTCATGTCACAGTTTGGCTGGAGCAAGGAGGACCTTTTGCAAGCTGCTAAACAAGGTTAGTTTCATCTTAAGATTACTCTTTGTTTAAAACTTTGCAGCACCCGATCTCTTGAGTGGCTTGCTTCGTGTATCCAGTACGTACCTTGGATGTTACTTGACAATTTCAATTTGGTCGTCGAGTCTTATTTGTGAGTATAATATCTTTGGTGTTGAAGAATAGGTTTTCGCCTAAGCATAAACAACACTAATTAAAATTTTGCCTCTCTTTCATAGGTCCCAAATTAGTGGTTGTAGAATATTGATGAAAGAGTTTTCCTTAGATTTGACAGTGCCTGCCCTGGAGACGTTCATGAAGTCGTTCCTGAGTGAGCTGCACGTGTCGTTGTTGGTGCACGGGTCCGTGTCGCGGGACTGGGCGCTGTCGCTTGCTGCACTCGTCACCACGCCGCTCCAGGAACGCGACCCCCCCACTCGCCATCTTATTGGGTCGCAGCTGCACAGACAGCGAGAGGTCAAACTTCCTAAAGGTTATTATTGAGCTCTTGCCTACTTAATGAGATATGCTAGTAATCATTTTTTAATCAGATTTACTTGCTTCAGGAATTTTGCTGTTTAATCCCATTCTCTGTTGCCGAAAGCCAAGTTTTCCAGGAACTTAGACAGAAATAGCATTGACAGTATAAATTTATCGGTAAACAACTCATTTAAATTTACACTTCGTTTCATAATCGCTTACTTACATCATTATATCTACAATACAGTTCAGTCGTAATAATTATAGTGTCATTTATTGAGTGAAAATAAGTAAAGTGTCGACACGAATCTACTGTGATGTAAGTCTTCACCTAAATTTTTGGTGTACTTCTCTCTGTAAACAGGCTGACGTGTTCTTGTACGTGTTGCAGAATCACTTGATGTTTGAAATGCTCTAATAAACTGAGGAGCGAAGTATTTGGCCAACGTTTTCTGTTGCTACGTTAAATAATCTATAAATTAGATTGTTTTTAATGTTTCTCTTAACAATTAGTTGATGAATTTGTTCTCGTTTTATATCTGATCTCTCAACATACAGGCAGCAGCTACGTATACGAAGCTTATAATGACGTGCATCTGAGCTCTGCCGTGGAGTTGGTACTGCAAGGAGACCTTCAGAGCACCAAACAAAATGCTCTCTTCGAGCTCGTCTCTCAGATCTTACACGAACCTGCCTATGATGATCTCAGGACCAAAGTACGTACATCTACCTTTGTTTCATTCACTTTTTTCTTGGGATTTGCTTTCTGTTCAATCCCATATGAATCTTAATTATTTTTAATCTCAATTTAGGTCAGGGACTTTCCTAATTCTCAGATTTCATTAGATGCAGATAATAAAATATCAGATAATCAAATTCTGATTGCATGAATAGCTTGAATACATTCAGCTCCATCAGTGTATGCTTGATGGAGCCAGCATACATTCAGCAATAACAGCTTGGCTCCATCCGTTAGCAGACTATTAGTCAATGTTTGTCTGTCTTCAGGAACAGCTTGGCTAAATTCGTCAGCAGACTATTAGTCTATGTTTGTCTGTCTTCAGGAACAGCTTGGCTAAATTCGTCAGCAGACTATTAGTCTATGTTTGTCTGTCTTCAGGAATGGCTTGGCTACATCCGTTAGCAGACTATTAGTCTATGTTTGTCTGTCTTCAGGAACAGCTTGGCTACATCCGTTAGCAGACTATTAGTCTATGTTTGTCTGTCTTCAGGAACAGCTTGGCTACATTGTTTGGTCCGGACTGCGTCGCAGTCACGGCACTCAAGGCTTCCGTGTGATCGTTCAGTCCCCTTTCTCTCCCGAGTATCTCGACCAAAGGATAGAGGCTTTCCTTGACAAGATGAAGGTACCCACTTATTAACATAGCCGAATTTTTAAAGATTTTTTATCATTTACAATAATATTTCATTGAAGCTATCTCTGGTTTGAGATGTGAAATGATACTATATTTCAAAGGTGCGATGCGACTTGCTTCTTCCTGTTAATGGTAAATCCTTTTTCTTGCTTAATCTTGATGGTAGCTCTGGTTATTTATGCAACGCAGTGTTTCATCTACTAAAACTCTTTATTTGGTCATTTCAATATTCCGCTAATCAATATGCCCCATTCATCCATGAAATCGTCCTCAGGATCATCTGACGAGTCTCACTGATGAAGAATTCAACCGTCATCGCGATGCTCTCATCGACCGACGTCTTGAGAAGCCCAAGAAGCTGTCGGCACTCACGATGCGCTGGTGGACGGAGATCGTGTGTAATCAGTACAACTTCAACAGGGAGAACGTCGAAGTCGAGTGCTTGAGGAACATCTCCAAACAGGAGCTTGTGGATCATTACATGGTGATTGATTCTCTTGCTCTCCTAAAAGGGAGGTTTGAAGAGCAATGCGCAATTCGTCCGTAATTCTGATTCGTGATGGAAACGCCAGTCTGGTATAACTGGCGATTCCCGGTGTAAATGATTGCCAGGACTTGATTGCCTCTGTAAATTGTACGGTAACGAACGCAAGAAAAAAATTGATTTTGGGCATAACAGCGCTTTACGACTTGAGTCTCAGTGTTCACATGATTAATTGATGTACGTCTGAAACCTTAAGTTTGTTGTTAGTTCTTCTTGTTATACGTAGTTTCAAAATCCTGCGCAAGATTTATCTAAGTCACGTACACGAAATTTAGTTTTCAAAGAGATTTGTTTCTGAATAATAATAATTATCCATGACCCGGGAAAATGATGACATTTTATACCTCGTCTTTATTCTTTGTTCATCAATTGTGCAAAAATCAAAGTGTGATTGGTCAATTGGTCAATCAAAGTGTGCTTTAAAATTGTGCAAGTACCAGCTATTAGTAGTGAGCTTTAAAAAAAATGTGTTTTCAGCCATCAATACATCAACGTTACCAGTATTCCAGACTGCAGTTCTAATATTGTAACGTTTTGAATTCAGAACTACATCGCTGCTGGAGGGCGGGAGCGCGCCAAGCTGTCAGTGCAGGTGTTGTCCCGCGCTGAGGGAGGTGCTGGGAGCGACGCTCCCTCATCTACCCCGCCCCAGGATGCAGAATTGAGACCACCGCCTGCCTTACCTCAGGTATGGGCGCCGAGGAAATAAGGATATATTCTTCACACTAAAATAATAAAGTATGAGCAAAATTTTTATTGCTCTTCTTATATCGCTGGGAATCGAATGACCATTTTTCAAAGCCGAACTGTTCCCAGCAATCTCTGTAGCAACCGTTATTGAAAAAAATTCCTTACTAAGTAAACGTGTTATTATTATAACTATTATTTCTATTTTGTGAGAATTGCCTTATCATGCCTTGTTGGTCAGATGTCTCGTTATTGATATATACTTTTTGTTTGTTATATGTTGTTTATAATGTATTTTCCGTTTCCTTACAGCCAGAAAAAGTGCAGTCAGTGAGCGATTTCAAAGCCTATTTGCCACTTTTCCCGCATGTGAAGCCGTACGAAGATGTTGAGACAACATCTTTTGTTGATTCCAAAGCTAAGCTTTAGACTGCCTCAGCTGTCGCCGCTCCGGATTTTCTTCATAAGTTGAGAATTTTAATTTATGTCACCCATGTTCCACTGGTTTACTTTGTCAATTTACATCAAACCGCCTAGTTTACGAGCAAAACTTTCCATTGATGTCATGATTAGTTTAGCTCAGCGATGCTCGCGACTATTGGAAACTTTCTGCTTAGCATTTAATGGAATCCAATTTAAAGTGCATATTGGCATCCTTTAACATCGAGGTAGTTTCTATGTATCCGCCCTCAAAATGTCCCTTCCAGTTATTCATCGTGAAAAAATAATTTTGGTTTTCTTCTTATAACGGTTTACCTATGAGCTCTGTTGAGTGAATCACGCCCTTCCATTTATATAATCGCTGATTTAATTGTTTACATTTTGTGCGATGGTTTAAAGATATTGGTATTTCCCGTTATTGTTGGTCATACACGAATTTTGCTTTGGCTTGCTGCACCCTTCAATTTCTTTCTGCGAAATCTCGTTAGCGAGCCAACTTTCGTAGTTATCATTAGGTCGAAGTGTAAGCAGTAAATTTTTTTTACCAAGTAGCATATGATTTTTATTTAATGTTTGGTTGCAACATGCCGTTGGTACGAGTTTTTATATTAGTTATCAGCAAGCAAGCATGCTTGCAAAAAGTCGTACAGTTGAGAGTTTCAAACACATTCCTGCATGCCTCCGTTTGGCCTCTATGACAATTCAACATTTGAAATAGGTGGGGTGGTGTATGCCTTCGATTCTCAAGAACAAAGTTCCAAATATTTTTTCCTTTCGTTGTCCACAATTACAACACTCGGAGCACGTTGCACAAGTAGGAGCATTATTTGTGAAGTGTGGGCTTGACCCCTCGGTAAAGTGGTCGCTACTCGCGTTGTTGTCGGTGTGAGCTTGTCAGCTTGATTACGCCAGCAAGCTACGACCAGGTAGCTGAACTCCTTAGTGTAAATTGTTCATCAATGTTCAGAATATTTTGCAACACATTTTTAGACAAACACTCTGTTCCTATATGTATTATTTTTTCCACAACCCCATCGGTACCAGTTTTAAACGATTATAATTTGATGGTTGACCTCCATTTAACTCTGAAACGCAATATAATTTTTTTACATATAATTTTTGTCATATACTGATATCAAAGATCGAATCAAGCTTGAATTACATAAATTTTAAATGTTTGTCTTAATAAAAATGTTTAAAAATTAATTTATAGATAACGATTATTTGTTTGCTTTTGTTTCTTAGATTTTACAGCTCATGGGCGTGCCTCCGTCCAATCTGGCCACGTAATATTCACTACGTAGGCTAGAGAGGTGCCTGTTTAATAAAGTTTGATGAATTTCATTCTTACTTTTCCTTGCCTTGTTACTTGTTGATGTATAGTCAAGATAGACTGAATGGTTACAGTTCAGAGCACCAAATTTGGAGCATTGGGTTCGATACCAGCTGCGAACTGTGGTAAGTTCTGCTCGAAAACGGTACGATTGACGGGCGGTTAAGCGCAGTGGATATTTGAGCTTTGATATGCAAGATCGAGACTGGAGCAAGCTGTGAAAACTTTGACGACGTCCAGAATCAGCGAAGGGCTGACATCTCTCTTATTTCGAGCGGTGTGTTCAAGTATTATGTATGTATGTGCTTTTAGTATCAAATGGGGTCAAACGTTCAACCCTGGCGACCAAAAAGGGTTCTTGCTCATATACCATCTGCTCAGGTGACGTGCTATGTTTCAATACTCCAATTTATCAATTTAGATGATTGTAAATTTAGGATATTTGTTTATTTTTCATGTTAAAGGTATTGGTGTTCTGTGGGCATAAAAGTCAGGCTGATTCATTTATTGTTGAATATATATATATTTTTTTCTGACACCCTTCATTGAAGCTTTAGGTACTGCAAATATTTGTCCACGAACGCACTTCGACAAAATAATTCTGATTGGTTTTTATTTAAAAATGTAAATTAATCCTCACACCCAATCCTCAGGCTGAAAACTAGTGCGCATAGTATAATCATTCACTTTAGACTCTAGCTTAAAATGGACCTAACATTCTAAGCGAAGCATTTCAATTATTAGTTGATATTTGAAGTCATAGATTATTTTATCATATTGGTTAATTCTGTCTTAATTTTGTTTTCTATATTGCAGGAAAACGCGTTCGATTGTATATCATGTTAATATAAAAAAAAATTAACAAAACTAATCGAACGAATCAAAATGGTAAATATTTTATAATTACGTCATAAACATTTATTAGGCCTACAGTTTCAATTCGAAGGACAAAATACTAACACATTAATTAGCGTATTTGCAAACAGGCTAACTCTCAACTTATGATCCAACATATCCACCTATGTCCGGTGGCAACATCCAGTTGTTTTCTTTCACCGTCTTCTTTCAGCCGCAAGCTTGCAGTGATGTGTAACTAAAACCTTTGAATTTGACGGCCATTGTCTAGGATCTCTACCAAGTTGAAGTGAGTTTTGTATGTCAAATTTATATGTAATATGAGCGTATGAATTTGTTGTTAAATTACGTATGATTTGCGTTATCCAGTCGTTTTTGGTATTTTGCACTCCACCTCCAAAACTGCATTCGATTTGAGTTTTAATCGCCCGTCGATTCTTTTGTTAATACTAATAGTGAAGAACAAATTCAAGCTTCTTCTAAGTTATGGTAGCTATTATAGATGTGGGATCCCGTTCCCGTTGATGATAGATTGAATTCAATTTGGATGATAATTTGAATTGACACGCAAGCACTATTGTTTAAATATCTTCGTGCTTCATTAAATCGCCAAAATAAAAATGCCAATCACCCAATGCCTCGTAGCTAGGCATTGCCGCTTGGCGCTTGGACCAACGTTTTATTATTTCAGAATAATCGAGATGAACAAATAATAACCGCACAATGCTCTCTTGTATTCCTATTTGGATACGAGATAATGTACTTAGCTAGCCTACCTACTTGTCACGAGTTGTCTCTTGTCAGCCATAATACACATGTGGTTACTGTGGTAGCCTAGCTAGCTACTAGCTAGTATTGTGGTTTGAGGCTTTGAGCTATAAAATAGTTTGTGTATTAACCAGATCAGCCGCTATACTTTTTTCTTTTTTTTTCTTTTTCTCTCTTCTTCTTCTTTTTGCCACACATTTCCTACTACACACAGCAATCCCCCAATTGTGGCCTTTTCCTGTGTGTATCATTAGTGTTTAAAACAATCTTACATTAGTTTTACCTAGCCAAAAACCCTAATATAATAGAGTATAGACCTGTATTTTGCATGTTTCAATTCAAGTTTAATTTAGCTAGTAAAAAAATGGCACCATTTATAAAAAAAAGTGGTCTAAGTTACCCCATTTTACAGTACCCAATTTCAGTAGGTATAAAATAGTGCGGCTCTAATATCATTAATTTTTGTTTCATTGAAAAAATTGCAGTTTGCACTTTGCAAAAATGTCATTTCATAAAATTTTCAACTTCCACAATCTGCAGTATATAATATAAATACTTTAATCAGTTCAATGCTCCTGTGGCCCTTCTCCAGCCTAAATAACATGCAAAACATAATAACAAGTCAACTTGAAATGTTTCTGGTCAGACTGCATTATCACTTGTTCTGTTGCTGCTTTAGTGAAGACAAGTGCTAGTGACAGTTTTTAGGGTAACATTAGAGATATGGGGTAACACGTGCAAGGGACTTTGTAAATAACAAGTTCGCTGCTCGTAAATTGCTTTTCATCATGGCCAAGATAGGAAATTCGCAGCTCAAAGAAATGGAATCACGGCTGGCAAACCCATGAAGCCATGGCTCAAAAAACCTAGTCACGGCTTGCCAAGTAGAAATATTCCTTGCTTGGTGCCATGCAGGAAATCAGTAAGAATCTCCTTATGAATGAAATGAAAATGCTCATGCTTGTGGTCAATTTTATCCGTTTCTATGACTTTTGCCTAATTTCTTTCATAAAAATGGCCCATTTTAGCTTGTAATTTTTGAAGATTGCCTATCTAATGATAATATTTACATGCAATATTTTGGAAAAATCTTAGTGGTATTCCAAATTTGCTGACAACACACACAACAATATGTCAGATTTGCACAACAATACCATCATCACCATTACGTGAGTCATAAACCATTACGTGAGTCATAAACCTTCTGTAGAGGTAACTTTTTTTTATAAATCTTGCAATTTCTTATACACACAAAAATTCATGCCTTTATTTTGGCTTGATCAAAAATGTTGCAGTCTGTGAACATATCATTTTACAAAAAATTTTAAACTTTGTTTTGTGAACTTATTTAGTGGTATTTGTAATGCAAACTATTTAAAATTTTTTAAATGGTTTGCACCATGCTTCCACACAACATCCTACACAATGTCCCCCAAAATGTTTCATTGACAATTGGGTAGTTCATTTTGACTAAATTATAACTGCATTGTTTCCTCTATAGAAAGTTTGAAATATTTGCTCAAATTCTAACTGATAGAAATTGTTCATGTTGCTACTTTTACAGTAAAATTAGAGGTTTTGCACAATATGTCCTTGGCATATGAGTTTGTTGCTCAAATGGCTTTCTAGGGCCTGAAAAAGGAATTCACAACTGGAAAAATAGACTCGGCTCAAAAATAAAAACTTGCTGCTCCAAAAACACTGCTTTTGATGGTTTCTGACTTCAACAACTGTGGTGACTTTGGTATCATTGATGTTGAACTATTCATATGCAGCAGTTATAAAGAAGATGGCAGAGATTTTTTAGATGAGTAAAATGCTTGTAGTGAGCCATCAGTAATGGCCATCACAATTTATATGCATGCGGCAGTTCTGGGCGTCCTTGATCCTTTGTTTTTGTATTTGCATGAGTAGTGTTGCACAGTTCCAGGCTGAATGTTATAGCTTCCCAACAAAGTTCATATTATTTTATTTGATACTAGGATAAATGAACATAGTTTGGGTGGAGGACTCTGCCTAAAAGTCTGATTGCAGGTCAATGTGCTCAGAAATTCCAATTCTAAACAAAAGTTGAGATTAAATCACAAATCATGAAATGGAGATCAAATCTTGATTCATGAAATGGACTTTGTATGAAGGAGATATGCTGGTGTTACATTTTTTAATTTCAAGCTTTGAGTTGTGGCTTTGGAGTAAGTAACACTTTTGTTATGTGCAAGTTTTTTCTAATAAAAATCAAAGTGAGTTGCTACTTGGCTAGATGGATTTATTCTAAAATAGTTTTTTTTTCCCAGAATCATTAAGGCTCTTGTATCCAAATGATAATAATGCTCTTGTTTTTGTTACAGAAAATGCCGAGCGTCTCTGTGAAAGATGTGAACCAACAGGTTTTCGTCCGAGCTTTTGCTCAATTTTTAAAGAAGTGAGTGCAAGTAACAAACGAGAAAATACTAATGTACCATCATCAAACTCATTTTTACAACCTTTCTAAGTATATCCAAAGCAATGTGCCGAGCCTAGTTCGTTTAATTGTTGATCCATTGCTAGGGTTACTATAAGACATTGTCATTTGGGTCTTCACTGATTGGGATTGGGTTAGCCCAATGGCTTCACACCCTGATAAGAGTTGTATATACATGTTCCACAGCAAATTGCTCATGGATGGAATGGTACATATGTGTACCGCCTCAATTATTTTAGTGCTTTTCAACAAATATGGCAGTGCTCTAAAGCAGTGCTAGGCACCGTCAGCCAGGGAAGGTTAGCTTATGAGCAATTTTAACAAATGTGAATCACACATTTTCAATTAAGTAATAGTTCTGATGTTTTTTTTTATAAAGGTAATATTAGGAAACAGACTTTATATTTGACAGTAAATTTTCCTACTTTTTAAAAATTCCATTCAAAAAAAATTATTTTACCATGAACAACATTTAATCATACTTTTCATAATGAAAAGAGTAGACGATTCATCTTGCTAGTATCTGTCAATTCCAGAAATGGGAAGGAAGCTATTGTCATGGTTCAAAATGTAGATGATATCTTCCATGCCTTGTTGTGCTGTTTCTTGATCACAGCTTATTGTTCCAATAGACCAAGAGCTTAGCTTTTTACATTTACTTTCAACTGGCACTATGTGTGACATTTGCTGAGGGATGTTGGACTAGCTGACTGCAAGTACCATTTATTTTATTTGTTGCCTGTGTGATAATTATAAGTAATTTTTTATCCCCAAGATTTTGAGTATACCTTCCTCGAGAGGGAGGGTAATAATTACTTCTTGGGATAGTAATTCCTCACTGCCAATTTAGGCTGGCAAGCTTTTGCTTTGCAGTGTCGTGGTGTTGATGTACATAACGTTTGCCTTGTGATTTAGGTGCTCTATCACAATGAAAGTACTAGGAGCCATAGGAATAAACTAGAATTTTTTGCAAGTTGAAGATTTTGAAAAATTATAGCTATTTTTGCAGGTTTTCTGTAGAATTTTGGTTCACATAAATTATTAGATGCTTCTGTAAGGATATTGCATTAACCTTTTACTGGTTGTAATAAAAAAATCCATTGGTATGAAATAAAAGATAGTTGATTACATTTGTGCTTGGTCTTCTAAGTCTCTTCCTATTTTACAGGACTGGTAAAGTGAAGCAGCCTGAGTGGTCTGACATTGTCAAGGTGATTAGTTATTTTAACAATTTGAAATTCCTCTAATGTTTATCGTCTAACACAAATGGTGACAATATGTTTCCTTGGGGCTAATGATCAAGTGAACAAATTGTAGTCTTTTGTATGTTTTTATTGCTTTTTAACATAAAATTCTTTGAAGACTTGGCAAATTCAGTTTTTTAACATAGAAATGTTTTACAGACTGGCAAATTCAAGGAGCTTGCTCCTTTTGATCCTGACTGGTATCTGGTGCGTGTTGCAGCGACTGCTCGTCACATCTACATGCGCTCTCCTGTTGGTGTTGGTGCTCTCAGGAAAGTCTTTGGAGGTTAGTATCAACTGGGGAAATTTAAATCTGAAAGAGATTTTTTAAATGAACGTTTGATCCTTTGTCTGCAGATAAATTGACTATACAATTCTAATTTTATACAGTCAACCTCTTGTATACTTGCTGCTTGTAACAACTTTAGGTAGAGAGGGTTGGAAATATAAGTTAGTACCAGATTCTATCCAAAAATGCTGCAGAATTCTGAAATCAATTCCATATTTTTGTCTGTTATTATTCTGAAAAAAATGTCTTGTGCATTTGTACTCATTCGCTCATTACTGCTAGTGAACACATTACCGAGTTCATTACTCGCTCATTTAATCCTGTCTCGATTTGCAGTGTTACTGGTTTTAAATGATGTTGAACAATATTTTGCATGTGGTTGGAGTCTCTCACCTACGGATCAATTGTTATTAATTCAAGAAAAAAAAAATCTTCGCCTTTTCAAGGGATTAATCAGCAATTTCATATTTCAAGGTCGGGAGCGCCGCGGCACCAAGCCCAGCCACTTCTGCAAGGGATCAGGATCGGTCGCCCGCAAGTCACTGCAGACTCTCGAGACCCTAAAGCTGGTAGAAAAAACCGCCAATGGTGGCCGCGCTCTAACTTCTCAGGGACAGAGAGATTTGGACCGAATTGCTGCTCAGGTGGGTCTTAGCAATTTGTTGTAACTTCGCGGATCAACTCTTCATGTATTAATGCCGACTAATTGTCCTTGGTAACGTTTCTTTTGAAAAAGGCCTTGTCACCTAACATCAATGAACTCGTGGTCGGTCTCTTTGATGTTTGAATCGTGTTTGGTTCTACTAAGCAGCTTAAGGTCAGGTATGCTGCTATTTATTTGCGGTGTTGCTTCACGTTCAGGATTAAAACTCGTTCACTAATTTTTCAGATTCGAAGATCGAAGCGTGCGTCAAAGGGTAAGAAACCCAAGGTGCTCAAAATTTCTGCTAAGCCCAAGCAGCCCAAGAGCGATTCTGCCAAGACGGAGAAGAGCGACAAGGGAGACAAAAGCGAAAAGGGCAAGAAACAGCCCAAGCAGCAGCCAAAGGCACAAAAGCAAGCTAAATCCAAGAAATAGGATGAGTAAAGCTTTTGTCTGAGGAATGTGTTTATTGACTATCCTGTAATGCATAATTTGGCCCTAATGGGTTGGCATAGCCATTTTAGTGCATCTTACTTCATCCACTGGATTGTGATCTAAAACCTTCGTCATATTTTTTGTGTAAGAGTTTTCGGCCTGATTTCTTACCCTGGAGGGCCTCTAGACTTCATTTATTATGACGTCAGCAGGGCCGCAGGCTAAGCGTGGTAGCTTATCTAACTAGAGGCTAGATAATTTGAAGTGCTCTTGGGGGAAAGCCATTGAGCCGAGCATTTTTTGCATTAGTCACTTGATGGATTTGTTGACGAGGAGTCTGTTGAGATAAATAACAAGAAAACCACTGCATGGAGATGACCGCATTAATTAAGTCAGTCGTACAGTTTTGTGGCAAGCATTATGATTAATCTGTTTGCTAGCGTCCGTGTATTTGCCATTCTTACGCCTGTTAGACCAATTTCAAGTCGAGTACGAGTGCTACAAGCAAAGAAGGCATAGGCCGACTACATCCTTTCGTTATGATTTATTTTGAGAAAACGCGATTGTTCGGAAACAAAATTTGCTGTTTCTTGCCACTATGCCGTTTCATTTCCCGCAGCCTACTTTTTTCACACCCCATGCGTGAGTTGCGTCTAATCACGATTTACGACAAAGGTTTTGAGGCGGCACTGTTGAGCAGATGTATGTTGAAATACAATTGAGGTTTTTTGAGGATGTCAGAATGCAGGCATGGTACTTTTGATATAATTTTTGGCAGGCGTGCCTTAATTAACATTCTTAATATATCCTCCATTGTTTGCAATGCCGAAAGGTCGGTCACACTCACACCTGACACGTGGCCGAATTTATGAACGAGAAAACCTAGTAATTTATTATAATAATCAACGTTTTATTGTGATTTCGTGCAAATACTCAAAAACCTCAATTTATGTTGGTCGTATTAATAATGAAAAAAATTTTTATTGTCGTGCGGAAATTCCGGAAAAAATTTCAAAGACGCGGGAGACGTGAAATAATAAAAATTTGCGGGTGCATCCTAAGGTCAGCTTTGCCCCACATCACACTTGGTTCATTATTCGTTCATAAGCCTCTCAGTGAGTAAGAATATTAGAGGGAAAACATACTATAAAATTAACTGCATTAAACCATAGCACTATGTGTCAAACAGCCACCACTTGAGAATAACATTACATGATACTATTTACTAATAATATGTAACAATAGTGATGCGGGCCGCCACTGATGCCGCTATGTCGGCGCTAAAGAGTAGCCTGAGACCTTAGTAGGTAGGTTTTAGGTAGGCCTGATGTGGCTTCAGCCTTCAGCTTCAGGCCTGTTGCCAAATCTTGAAATTTTCATGACTTGTTCATAGAAGATCTAAAATCTTGTCATTTGACTGGATATTTTCAAGACTGACTCTGACTATAGTTTGAAATAGCTACTACTAATCTACTGTCTACTACTACTACTAGACTGGCACTGGGTTTGATATGGTGCAGCTTGGTGTTAGACTGCTAGGCATTTCAAATCTGAGCATAGCTATATTTTTCCTTAGCTGTATCTAGTGAGCCTCAGGCTCTAGTCTGGAAAAGTCCTATTTTTGTCTGAAATATCGCGGCTCTAATATCATATAATTTCAGTAGGTATGAAATCTCTCGGCTCGAATGTCATAATGAGGTCATTTTTCGCTAATATTTTAGGGGTTTTTGGGGATTTTGGGGGGGAAGGAGTGGGAATTTCGGAAATCCGACAAGAAGGTTTGGTAGAAAAAATATGCGTACGTCTCTGTGCCAATTTTCATGAGATTCTAACGGTTGAGCTCCTGGGAAAAACGGCTTGAGTGAAAACTTTGACCTCAAACCCCCCTGTACGTGATTATACAGCAGCAGCATATCAAAAGTGGAGAGTACAAGTTTAGCGTCCGCTTCGCTGGCTGTAGGCACACAGAAAGTGAGCCGCTCCTGCCGAACTAGGATAATTTAGCTGCTGAGCTGAATTGAACTTTTTTGATTTTTTGTTATTTCTGGAATATATTAACTTGTAGCTAAGCTTAGCTAGCCTATGCCTTTTAAGTTCTATGGTGTTGAAATCTTGAAATAGCTTTCAAGCATAACAGTAGAACTGAAAAAGCCTAGCTAGCAATGGGAAATGGGAATTTTCCTTGTAAGTTTAAATGCTTTAAGTCTGGATTAGTCTCTAAAATAGGGCAATAGGCCTATGTTGTCTGACTGCCAGTGCCATGCAGGGCTGGAAAAGTCCTATTTTTTCTGAAATAGGCTATTGCGGCTTTAACACGTTGACTACGATTGCTTCATCTTGTACAATTATTTCATTTTTTGTATTTTATTTTAAGCAGGGTTGCCAGATGGTCATTTTTCTGGACAAATTCCGTGATTTAGTTTTTCTCAATTGCGTTGGCAACTTGGCCGGCTAAAATTTATGACTGGGGTACTTCCTAATTAAATTTTAAATACTGCAAAAAGTAAATAAATGGAGTTTTCATAGTGGAACCTTCATATAAACTAGTATACATTGAATTATTGTCCTTTTTTTGTATTTAGCCGATTTTAGGCAACCTCAATTATGTACCACTACCTCCTGGAGAAATACATTTCTTGGTACGCATATGTACCAATACATAGTCAACGTGTTAATATCAAATCATATACCGTTAAATGGGGTAACTTAGACCGGCGGGGTAACTTAGACCACTTTTCGTTTTTTTAACAGAAACACCCACAACTCAAAAACTATTTGACATAGAAAAAATTTGTCAATGGGCATTAAAGGCCTAATACTGAGGCTACATAACACAATAGAAAGATTTGAAAAGTTTGCATATCTAATAGGTTAAAAAATTAAAAATGTGACCCACGAAAAAAAATTAAATGGCTTTTCATGGCCGAGATATGGAATTCACGGCCCGGTGAAATAGAATCACGGCTCGTAGAAATGGAATCACGGCTGGCAAATCCATAAAACCACGGCTCAAAAAATTCAGTCGCGGCTTGCCAAGTAGATATATTCCATACTAGCTCAGGCTCAGCAGCCTCAGAGGCTCAGCATAGTGATAGTGGCAAACCAGACTCCAGAGTCCAGAGCTTATTTGGTAATTTGGAATCAGTTCATTTTTAATTTCCTCAATAACTCAAGATTAAAACCAATTTCTTAAGTATGAAAATGCTGGTATCCATCATCCATGATACTTTACTTAGTTTACTGGTCTACTAATACTAATAGTAATAGGACTCAAAAATGAGCTTGAGGGAGAGTCTAAAAAATTCTCTGCTTTGTTACTTATCAGTTATCACTATGATCTAGTCTGTTCTTGACCAATAGGCCCTAATGCATGGTGTAGTGACCTTGAAAGTGAAATACATTCAGATTGAGCAGTCAGGCCTTCATATAAGCTATTAAGCTTGGCTATGCATCACATGATCACATATTTGTTTAGCTAATTTTGGTAGAGGGGAGTCAGGGGACTGTCAGTCAGGGAGGTGAGAATGCATGAGATATCAAAAGTTCAGAACAGTGGCAAGATTACATGAGTAAAGAAATAGTTTTTGACAGTGTCTGGCAGACTAGCACAAAGGATTGCTTTTTAAGTTGCATCGCATTGGAGTTGAGGAACAAATGCTGTCTTGGTTGTACAACTAACAACTATCTTCAAAATCGGACTGTTCAAGTACAGGTTGGACTCACTGTTGGAGTTTCTAAATCATTGTGCCAACCAGTGAGAGTAGGAGTTCTACAAGGAGCTGTACTCTCCCCTACCCTCTTTAATGTGATGCTTGATCATGCTTCATGACCTCCCAAAATCTCCACATGTGACACTGGTGGGGTACGCGGATGACATAACACTTTTTGTCAATGGTTCTTCCTTGGGTTAGGCTAGGCATCATATGCAGCGGTGTGGTGCATTTGATTTGCTGGCACTCAGCCTGGCAGTTTTGGCTTAACCCTGCAAAGTGCTTGTATCAGATATACTCATCACTCAGGACAGTTGGACAGCCCGTGCTACCACACTTAAAGTCTGTAACAGGAATATTCAGTATGTGGCCTGCCAAAAAGTGTTGGGATTTCATTTTGACTCTCCGCGCCTTACATTTTGGGAATACGCCAGGATAACACAAACCGCTTGTTTGAAACGAATGCAGGTGCTTCGTGCACTTGGCTCAGTGAAGTGGGGTGTCTCTCGGAGATAATTTTATAGGACATTTCTAAGGTTTTGTTGAAACAACTTGAAACTGTTCAAAAATCTTCCTCTGATACATCCAAGGAGCCTGCCATACAACACCAATAGTGTCTCTGCAAGTTGAGAGCTTCATTGCACCTCTGAAACTGCGGTTCTTATATCTGTTCATTAAATGGGTTATAAGGTATTTGTACATGCCTGAAGGTGACCAAGTGCCAACCATGCTGGGACTTGCTGATCAGGGATTTCACCGTGACACACCGTTTTTCAACAGAGCTCATGATAGCTTTCGCATGCTGGGCCTCTCACTCCTTCAGCAAACTGCAACTCCCCTGATGAGTCTGATCCCTCCTCAAGTGGATCTCACTGCAAACATTCTACTCAACTTGCAAGACCATCCCTTAAATAATATGCCTCATCAAATTATTCAGAATTGCTTTAATGATTTTCTCCTGGGAAACTATCCTAGACATATCCAAATTTATACCGATGGCTCAAAGTCTGAAGATGGGTCTGTTTCTGCTGTACTTTTCATTCCTTCAACCCAGCTGGCAACTGGCTGGTTGCTCCGGCAAGAGCACACAGTTGTCGGTGCAGAGCTGTTTGCTATACACAAGGCCATGCAACTTGTCACTGAGAATGGAACTCTGAAGGAGGAGTCCATCCTAATTCTGATAGATTCAAGGTCAGCCCTGCAGCTTTTATGCAACTCATCTGGGCACTTGTATTGCGCAATTATCTGTGAGATACAGAAGTTGATGCTGGTGAAGGGACTTGACAGGGTGGTGCTTTGCTGGGTCAGAGCCCACAGTGGTATTCATGGAAATGAGGTCGCAGACAGAGTAGCAAATTTGGCACATTCAAACAACCGCTCAGCAAGATCTGGGCTGTGTTTCGAGGAGTGGATCTGTTTCTTGAAGTCTCTCACGGTACAAGAATGGACACGCCAATGGGCTGCTGATGTGCTAGAAACAGGCAAGGGGACCATTCGAAGAAGTTTGGGACATGAAATAGCCTTTGTTGACTATGGAGTGTTGCCACGCTCAGTTGAGTGCGTTGTGTCTTGCCTGCGCCTGGGACATGCTGGTGTCTAAGCTCATTTGGCGAGATTCAACTTGGCCAATTCAAGTAACTGTTCAGTATGCAATGTGGAGGACACAATTGAGCATTTCATTCTACACTGCACACAATCCCCTCTCACTTCAGTGGGATCTTTCCTCAGCTCTCGGTGGTGGAGACGCCCCAATGAGGAGACGCACTGCTGCCATCCGTCATCTGGGTCAATATTTGCACAGCTGCAATATGGTGACCAGGCTATGAAGTCCTCAAAGTCTAATTACTATTTTTCTTTTTCTCCTTACCATTTACTGCCACACTGGTTGGTAGAAGTGCTGAAAGAGAAATACAAAGTGAAATAAACAAGTGAAGTGGAGTGATCAAAATCTGAGTTGTGCTCAGGCTGGGAGGTGTGCTACCTGCATACTCGAAGTCTTCAAATCAAATTAAAAAAAATAGAAGTGGTTTGTCTCTTTGTGTATTTATTTGTCTCAAGAGTACAAATTTGTAAGATGAAAGCATAGGAAAATGAAGTTCAAGAAGAAATTTATTTGGTCTGTTTTATTGACTCGTTGCAGTGTAAGCCTGTGTTGTTTATTGCACAGCAAATTTGATCTTTTTGGCATTAATATCAAATAAAATAGCCCAGTTCCAAATTAATATGTAGAAATAGTTTCAAAATTACTTGTTCACACATGGCATGATGGCATTGTACTGTTATTATTGGCACATCATCATCAGTCCTTCTAAACTATGAAGTAAACAGGTGTAGAATATATCTACTGTCAATGACACATACATTGCCATTTGCCACTCAGCCAAAGTTGAAACTTGGGCAGAAGATACCTGTGAATTGGACATGAATGTCAGTGAATCTGACAAATTTTACCCATTCCTATGGCTTTTTTGAGTTTGACTTTTCCCCACTTTCTTTAGTAAGAAATAAGAAATCTGCCTATTTTACCTGGGATATTAGGACACTTCTGCCAGATTTATTCCAAATTGCCAGTACTTGGTAGATAATATGCTTACAGCACTGCTTGTCATGGAAATGCAAGTAACACTGGTCACAACTACAATTTTTATGGTTCAATAGAAGCATTATGACTGCAAAGCAGTTTTAATGGCCCTAGAAAGTGGGGTTCAATTTTGTTTCTAAAATAAATTGCTTGATTTGTTTCAATTGAAGGCTGGAGACTTGAGCACTGTGGCAACTATATCGGCATTGATGGTACTTTTTGAGCTATGATCTGAGCTTTCCAACAATTTTTGGAGTTGTAACTCACAAATTCCTGTTAGGTTAATTATCTCCTATCCATATTAGGATCTTACATGTTTCAGTTGGCTTGAGTTTACTATCAAGCTACAAGACTCAAAATTTATTGAAAATGTAACTTTCATGATACAAAATTCCAGGAAATTTTAATAATTGAGGTTCAGGAGTATACATTTTCTAACCCTCATAAATACCACCTTGAACTAAATTGCGTGAGATTGGAAAATTTTGATGCTTGGATCTTAATATTAAATAATTATGATAAATTTTTAATCTTGTGGCTCCTAACCTCCTAATATATTTTGGTTTGGCTAAAATTATATGGCTTGTTGAAATGCATAAAAATTATCCACTTTCTGAGCCATAATTAGAGAATTCCCAACTTTGGCTTGCTCAACACCTTCCCAATTTCAACATCGTTTACTGTGGACAATGTCAGAGAATTTCAAAATTTCTAAAAATGCTGGTGGCTCACCAACATTCAATATTATAACTCCTGAAAAACTGCAAAGCAGGGTGATTTTGAGAAAAGAAATCCCTATCACTCAAAAGGTTCTTGCCTTGAAAAAGTTGGATTGATGGCTCTTGAAATACCATGAGGTAACCTAAAAATGCAATAATGATATATTTCATATAGTTACTATGTGACTATTTGTAGCACAAAAAATATCAGCTCTAAAAATGGTGCTAGTCACCCGGTCCAATTCATGCTGTTTTAGGGAACCTTATGATGTGTTAGATTAAATTTAGCAGGGATAATTAATAAATACATGTATTTATAGAGATTTTATTGTATCAATATCTCTTAAGTGCTGAAAACGACTTGCCTCTAAAATTTATCATGTGTTATTAATAATTTGCATTATCTAAGCTGCAGCTGAATTTATATACCTAGGCATTAATTAACATTTTTGCAACTCTGAAGAAAAATTCTTTGGAGGTACAAGAGGGCTAATTCACTAAAATGATATGGAAGCTTTGACATTTAGTAGATAGTATCAGTTTTATAAAATTTTTGAAAAATTTTTGGGTTGAGCAATGGGTTGATATTTAAATATACATTTTTAAACTACAATTCTTAGAATTCCATGCTGAAAATGCATTGGCCTTTAAATTCGCATTCCTATTTCCTAGTGTCATATCTTTCAGGATAATGTAGTTTTGAACATGTATTTTCAGTTAAGCTGGCTACACATTTTTTTCCTTAATGAGCAATCTTGGCTGTTGGCAACACACCTGAAACTTTGGCTTATTAATTGTGCTTTGGAAATTTTTGTAGTGTATTTAGAATACAGTGCAAATTGTTAGCTCATCTCAATATTTGACTATTGGATGGTTAATTGGATGATATGTCAAAACTAAATAAATTTTTCTTGTGTCAGGATGTATTCATTTTAATTTTTGCTTATTTCCTCTGATTATGTTGAAAGTTTTTCAGATTCTATCATGTCATTTTTAGAAACTAATATTGTGCAGGTTTTGAATGAGAGAAGCTTGTTAGGTAAGTGATCTGTTTTCAAATAGAATTGAAATTATGAAAATTGATTTAAAATCATAAATGTATATGTACTCTTGTTAAAATGTGTTTTTGGCAGGTGAAACATTCAGATGAAATAATGTGCTATTTGTGGATCATGTTTTATTTTATGTTTTCACTGCTGTGACTGAATTATTAATTCAATATTTTTATGTATGTGAAGATATTGAATGAAAGATTTGTTAAAGTATCCTTTTGATGTTTTTCAGGATTTTCTTTTCCATATGGCCAGTCATCATTTATTCCTTCATGCTCATCTCACCGCATTAAGTCGTTGCTGGACTTGAAGTGTACAAAATATACTGATTATAAATTCTTCTGTGAAGATGACCAAGGGGAAGTCTATGGCAACCAGCCTATGTACTGTTGCAGGTGTGTGTAAAAATTTTGTTTGGAAAACTTTCAACTGACTGGATGCATAATGACACAGTTTTGGATATTGTTAACTTGAAGCAAACTGGGCAAGATAGTTCTGAAATTACTCTTTGACCTGAAGGGCATAAACCATCATTTGCTCTGGTCCTCTATTACCTAGTTATCTTACAATTTTTCCATCCTATAATACAAGTATAATATCTTATTTTAGTCATATTAAAGTTAACCATTTCAAGCTTAATTTATTTTGTCTAAAATTTTTACATTTTGTTTCAGTTTTGGAAAAGACTCCAACACTGGTCATTTGCTGGCTTATGGAGGGGAAGATGGAAATGTGACAATTGTTAATTCAGCTGAACGCTCAAATGTTCCTACAGTAATTTGTGAGTATTTTTTTCCATTTGTTCTGTGTAATAATTTTAGTTTGCCTTTAAATCTTGTCAATGATTAGCATAAAAAATTGGCATGGAAAAGATTTCCTTTGAATATATTCAAATGCCATCATTAGGAAAGTAACTATTTTATTAGGTTTCATATAGAAGATGCTCCACTAATTTTTCCTTAACCAAGGTAGTGAACTTGATTTTCCATGAGCTAGCCTCTTGCAATGAGAGCGTCCATGTTGATGCTGTCATTGATGTGAGCTGGGTACCCAACACTGAAGAAATTCTATCATGTGGAGGAGACAAGGCTGTTGTACTCTGGAAACTTGGTGAAGGAAGGCTGCATCCACTGCTCAAGTTATTTGGCCACTCACGAACTGTCAAAACCTTACAGATTAACCCTTATGATCCAAGTAAGTTACTTGTGCATGTTGTGTATATCTGTTTGATTCTCCCCTCTGTGATTAGAAATTGTTAATTAGATATATATTTTATCCCAGCACTATTGTGAATTTTTGCTGGATACTAATGCTAAAAATGTCACCTCAATCTTAGGTGCTGTATGATTTCAGACAAATAATAAGTACAGCTTGGATAGTATTGTTCATACATTTTTATTGTTTCAATCACTGATATAGGTACATTCTACCCTTGGCTGAGATATTTACTTTCTAGAGATATTAATCATATTTAGTTAATCGGTCTATCTTTCTTGTCACATAGAACTTTGTTGTTTGTGTGATATTAGCTTCTTTTAATAAGATGAAGATTTTATGGAACATGCCATTGTGTTGCAGTGGTGTTTGTATCTGGTGGACGTGACGGGAATATTGTTGTGTGGGATCGTCGCTGCAGCCCCCAACATCGCGCTGACAAAATAGAGTCTGCACATCCGTCCGCCGGTGAGTTATCTACCAAATTGTGAAATCTGAATAAGGATTTTATGCTTAGCAGTTTAGCTTCTTTTTTTTTCTATGGATATGCAATAATTTTAAATGCCCTGTGCTGGCACAGTTATATACTACGTATACAGCTGTCATAGGCAACCTCCCTCAGACGCTCTCATAATGTTGATTCTATTGGCAGTACATACAATTTTTCAACTCGAAACTTACGTCCGAGATTTCGTCTGGCGCTGCCTTATTACAAGTAAAACTGGCATCTCTCCCTTCTGACAAAATTAATAAATAACAAAATTAATTACAAATCATAATTACTCTGTATTATCTACTCTTGGTAGTGAAAGGGGTACCAACGTTTGAATGCATACATGATGGTAGTAGAAATATGCACTGTACGTTTTTGTGTGTGAGCAGGGGCGCCTGGCGTAACTGTAAATACATGCAGACGGAATGGGAGGAAAAAGGATGAGTTTTTTAGGTGTAATGGGGTTTGAATTAGCCTGGAGCACCTGATGGTGGAGTGCGAGGCATACGAGAGAAAAGGGGTTATGATGGAAGCGACCCTTAATGAGGCAGGGGAATAATGCAATTAGGAACGTGAGAACAGGCCAGTGGATTGAAATGATTGCGGGTATTTCACTGGAAGCAAATGTCGCTGTGACTGCAAGCCGAGAAAGATATGGAGAGCGTGACTAGGCTGAGAGATAGGAGGGAGATGACATGAAAAATCTTGATCATTGGTGAAGACAAAATGATACCCTAGCTGTAACAAATATCTATACATCAGTTCCTGTTTAATGATTCATGTCCTTTTAAGCGCATTTTATCATTTATGGAAAAATTGTCCCATTGTGCTCGTCATATCCGTCTGTCCGTGACTTCACGTTTTCGTCGATTTTTTTTGCGCTCTCTGTCACTCACTGCAGTGAGTACTGAGTTATATTTTTTACATTTTAATATTACTCTTTTAGAATCAATGCCCGTTTTTTTTTAATTTTTATGTATTCTAGTATATCTTATGATTGAAAGGATGATAGTGTTAACTTAGGATGTCGAAGGAAACACACGTTTTAAATTTTACATTTTTTTAGTCGTTGGGAGATATGCTGCCTATAGTTTTTGCACGCATGAATATGAACTGCTTGGCTGATCAATGCCAAGGTTAAATAAGGTCTCCACAACCCCATTCCAATTACAGACATAGGAGTGAAGATGAATGATCAGATCAGTAGATTCCAATCTACTGATCGTGGGATCAGTAGATTTCATGCTTTTCCACACGTGGGTAGCATTGTTCAGTGCAAATATTAGCCAATTTCTTGATCTAACTTCTACAATATCGTGCACGATGCTCATTGTATTCTCTAGTATGATTGCGGTACCTGTAGTACACTGTTAGGTACTGAAAAACGTGCCCAGAAATCACGTCATCTCTTAAATTTTAATGTCCCATTCATCATATTGCTCGCTCCCTATTATCTTTTAAATGTAGGAACTGCAAATATTATAAGGAAGACTCGTAATTTCTTTAATTAGTTGTGAAATCTAGATTTCCAAGTATGCTTATTCAATATGTCTGTGAGGTTTTCAAAATGATTGAATGCAGTTATTTATGGTGAAAAGCAGATAGAAATGCTGAAAGAAAGAGGAAACATTTAAATGATGGAAAATTTTTTTCAATTATTGAAAAAACTGCCGTACATTTTTTGCTGAGTTTTTTTTTTGTCCGCAAATAACGCCTCTTTTTAATATGAAACTTGACTGTTTTTTTAGCTGCATCACTATAGCACTTCTCTACATGCCTCTTCATTGTTTTGTTATACAGGGTGCGGCGTGGGAACTTACTCTTTTAAAAAAATCACAAAGTAAAAAGTATTAAAGATAACGTTTTCCACTGCATGGTCGCAACTGAACTGAGTGGACGAAAAACTTCATAGCCCGCGCACCATATTGCGCATGGCGCCACCTTCCTAGGACTAATGGCCGCCACGTGGCGCGCAATTCAAATAAGTAAGTTCCCGCGCCGCACCCTGTACATGTACGAAGTGGGTCAAGTGGCTGAAACTTTTTATATGATGCCTAGTCATCGCAGGCGGGAATATGTCGACGACCAATGTTGCTCAGGAAACTATAAATTGTATTGCTATATTCATGTTCCTTTTGACAGTGACTGGGCGCGTTTGCAGTAAACACCGAACGCCAAATGCTCCGCCGAGCAACGCTGTTTCATCCCTTGTATTCTACGAGGAGCATACGCTCACGTCTACAGGCTCGACTGATGGGTACTGTTAAGGGGATTTGCAATGAATTTATAAATTTTGAGCAACCCATCGCTTGTGTAATATTTACATTTGAACTTGAGCACTTGAAACATGTTTTCTTGGTGAATACACTAACTTTGAAAATACTTCAGGAGCTAATCCCATTCCTGCAAAAGATCTGATCTCTATCAATGTGTACACAGGCTGATCAAAATGTGGGATTTGCGCAAAAGTCACTGTACGTTACGTAGCGTACCTGTGCCAGTACACACGCTCTCGCAGCCTCAAACATCCTCCATGCGGGGCTTCGGGTGGGCTTGTGCTCCTTCGCGCTCTCACTACCTCTATGCTCTCGCCATGGACTACAAGATATACGCTTACCATCTGGCCATGCCCAGCGCCGAGCCTGGTATGATTTTGTGTGAAATTAATCTTGCTTTCGTGATTGAAATGAATTTTGCCCGGCGGAGTTTAAAACGATTGTAACGTACGCAATTAATTTGCATCATTGTATGGGAATGTTTTGATAAGCTTTTCAGAATGGCATTATATACTGCCGAGTTCCTTGGAGTCCTTAGTTATAAATGATCATAGAAAATCTTTCCGGAAATACATAACTCTATTTAGCATTAACAAAATTGTTTAAGCAGTCGGAAATATACCAGTAAACTCTGTGACATTGAAATCTTGCCTGGCCTCCCAATTTATCCGCCACAACACCTGTAATGCGAAAAATGTTAAGTTTCACTAAACGTACCTAAAAAAAATTTCCAGCTCCAATCATGATTGATTGTTGACTATCGTAATCTATAAAAAAATTATTCTTCCAGGTTATAGTAATAGCTAATCTCGTTGCCCAAGTTATTCCAAAGGTGTCAAAAAAAGATCAGTATTTTTCTGGAGGTGTCAAAGAAATTAAGCGCAGTCATCAAGCCCTCCTTTAATCTTGATTTGTGAAGGAGAAATTCCTTAAATAATTTGATTGCAATGGTGTACTATGAAAAGAAAATCTATCTATAGTTCTAAAACTTCAATGATATAATTAATATATAGCCATCTCTGTGCAGTCATGTACATTTGTGTATTTCCATTGATTTGTTCAAAATATAGAATGCACTCGGAAAAACGTACAAAATTAAAATCTATCGACGTTTCTTCCTCAGTGAGCTGCTACACTGGCTGCCTGAACACGACGCACTACGTCCGCATGGCGGTGAGCTCGTGTGGTCGCTACCTCGTGTCTGGAGGAGCGGACGGACGAGCCCTGGTCTGGCTGACCAGCAGACCGGGACCTCCTGTGGCTCAGTTGACAGGACATCGAGGGGAGGTTTCTGCTGTGGACTGGGGACAGTTCGGCGGTGACAAGGTATTCAGATCCTGGTGGTGTGTGACGAGCAAAATGAAAAATTCTAAGTGTCGTTACTCTACATATAACATTTGATGCTACATTGATGGTATGCTATTTTGATGAAAAGTGACAGGTTTGCACGTGATCTCCGGTTTGAATGCGTAATGCTACCATGATACAAGTAATAAACTGGAGGTAAATTTCTGAACGTATAAATAAAATTTTATATTAATTTTGAATTTCATATACACATAAAATATTGCTATGAAAATTTACTCAATTCTTAATCGAAATACAATTTTTCAGATCGCCACATGTGGGGATGAAGGTATGCAGAAGATTTATTACATGGATCATTCATTTTATGAGAAGAACCAGACTTCAGAGAATGATGATTTTTTCCGTGGCCAAGTTACCCTGGTTGACGAGGCAGTTCTTGCTCGCTGTCCACCAATGAGCCGATGTTCAAAAATGAGACCACTAAGATATTTGAGGAAACTATCCTATGACGTAGAGTATTCTGGAATATCTCAACCTTTACCACCAGTTCCCCAAACTCCACGCTCAAGGCCTAAATTATCATACAGTATGTCAACGCCTCTACGAAGTAATAGCCATGCTCCAACTTTATCAACTCCAGGTCGCAGTACAGATCTACCAACCAGAGACCCAAGTACCCCCATCCCCACCACACCTTCAAGTCGAGCGACTGACAACGAGGCCCGCAATATGTTATTGTTTACACCTCATCAAAGTACACACCCAACCGATTCTCCCCGCTATGAAGGGGAGAACCATAGCGCTCAACGAGCTTCACTCCTACAAACTCCTCGTACTCCCTCAAGTTTGGACAGGTCATTGACACTTCTCCAGTGGTTATCAACGGCAAAGAAAACGCCTAAGCCTTCACCGGCGTGTGGTACACCTCTACAGCCGACGTCCGCGCAAAACGAATGTACTAGCGCCTCCAAGCGTGCAGGAATTAAGAGAAAACTTACTGACGTCCTGGAGAAAAGTCATGGTGGAGAACAGGAAAACATTCGAGATGATGGATCCATCTGTAACAAGCGAAAACCGATTTCCCCTTCTAAAGATGTTCTTGTGGAAAACAATAATTTGAGTCAACCTTCTACTGTGGCAAAAATGTTGAATTATGGTAAATCAAATGAAAAACCGAAATCCTCGACAAGCTTAAAATTAGAAACTATATCAGAAATTGCCGAAAGTGTTCAGCCATTTGAGCAAAGTATGTTAGAGACGATAAAGAATAACAGCTTGAGAGGTTTGTTTGTTGAAAATAAATCTAGGTCAAGTTTAGATGAAGATAGTAGTAAATCAACTACAAATACACCGGCGTCTTTGGATGTCGTTTACTCTTCAGTTGGAAGTTCCTTGACACCTGTTAAAGACAGTTTAGAAATATCACATCAGCCGCGGTCGAAATCCAGATTTGAGTCACCTACTGCCAACTTGCCAAATTTCGTCAAAGATGGCATATCTCCTCGTCCTGTGCCTGTTTTACACGAGAAGCAAATAACATCTAACTGGCTCAGCACACTTTCCAGCCAACGAAAACTCCAATTTAGTCAAACTTCGGACGGAAAAGCTGCTTCAGGTAAGGTAACCGATACAATTTCTACCATAGAAAAAACAGCGCCAAGTTCTTCAAGAAAACCAGCAGTGAAGGGTAAAGGAAAAAAGAATCTGAAAATTGTGTCGCTGTCAGACAGTCCTTCAAACCCAGCAGGTAACAACTCTCCTAGAACTACACAAATGAAACTCACTTTCAAGTAAAAGTTTATTCGAGTTTTTAAAAAGGAGGTTAAATTAATTTTAACAAAACAGTTTTCTCAATGACGAATTCATTTGAACAATTTGTTAAAGGATCAAAATATGCCTAATATTTAAGATGAATCTCACAATAATAAGATCTCAATATAAATCATTATTAAGAATATAATCACAAGCCTATTATTAACCTATATAAATAGCCCTTACATTGATACATTAGCAACACTCATCTCTCTAACACAATAGGGATAGTTTCCTTCACCAGATGATCGTTGCAGAAAGCTACTTGAATGATCACCTCAAAACCTGCAATAAAAGAATGGTAAATTATCGTTCTAGGCGATGTACTACAGCAAACCAACATTGCATTGAATAATTCAACAGAAATTTGTTAACCAAAATATTTCTTTTATATATTTTCATTTGAGATGCACTTGAGGACAGCGTTTCAATTGGAAACAATTTTCTTATGAACTATAATTAACTGTTGCAATATTTTATCTTGAACTTCTGAACAACGAATAAAATGTGCAAGACTGTAGCCCTCTCCCATTTGATCAATGAATTATACTGCGTATCGAAAGTGAGGACTGCATAGCAAAAATTGCTCACGCTCAGAGTTATTACAATTGGTGTTAACTTAAATCAATGATTATCTTATCACGTCGCACAATTGGCGTCAACGTAAATTAATGATTGATAGGTAAAGCTGGCTGAAAAAGCTTACCAATTGCAAAGTTACGGGAACTGACAGTCGCGCAGGTGAAGACGCGCGGCAGCGGTAGGCACAGCGGAATAGCCAGCCCACGCGCCACGTCACCGTCGCACACTTGCCAGCTCTGCACTTCACTCGCTGCTCACCAGTATAACAACAGAGAAATAATTAAATGTTGCAATCGTTTTGAGATGCTTATTGTTCGCTAAATGTTCGGTACCACACGTTTCACAAAATTACCTACATCATCCAATCAGGACATATTTCACAAAAATAAAATGAAAAAGGTCGATTACAGATAAACAGGAAATAGATTTCGCGTTATAGTGTAAAAATGGAAGAAGAAATTCTTCATAGCGAGTCTGGAAGAAAATATTTTTTACTCTCAGTGGGAGCCAAATGGTCAGCAGGATTGCCGCAGGTCTCAAGTCTGTGAAGCTGAACCTCAATGCTGTTAACAACTCCTCCGCTGCACTCCTGCACACAGATCTGTACAGTGCAAAAAAATTATATTAAAAGTTGGCTTTCTTGATGGCCACAGCACAAACTGCAACATGCTTCCAAAAACTTATATCATCTGATGATCCACAGATAATAATTTATGACATTTTAAGCTAATCTAATGGTGAAATTTCTTACCATTTCAAGTGAAGAATGATTTTTATTAAAGACTCTTATTAAGGGTTATGAGCACATACTCAGAAATTAATTAATAAACATACAGTAATATCAATGAATTAAAGATACAATAAATTAATATTAATTAATCAATACCATAATAAACAAATGCTTAAAGAATTATGAATCTTTCATCTGAAGAAATCTTTTGCTTGAGTATCATTTTCACATAGAATGATGCTAGAAAATATGCTCAAAAAAAAACATTTTTACAAGGAATTTCTTCAATGAATTTACACTCACTTAAAAAATGTGTAATGCAATAAAAGATTCAGATGAATAACTTACCTCGCCCGTGAGAGGCTTGCTGAGGCTACACATGTCACTGTCGAGACGGCCAGTGATGCTGAAGTTAGGCAAGCGGCTTCTTTCTCCAGCATTGTTTACATTTGCGGGGGTGAGGCTGAATTCTCTGACACGTGGAGGCAGAGGACAACTTGAAGGCTGTCAATACAGAAAGCATTTTAATATGTATTTTGCACCAACATAATATAAAAACTATTTGAGTATTTACAAATATGTTAAATTTGTCAGGAATTACCTGTTTTTAGCCAACAAACCTCAGCCTTTACCAAAAAAGAAAAGCCGTTTTAATTATTATTATATGCTTGCAGGTTAGACCGGCAGTGCTGATGCTTAATAATCTCTGCAATTTCTCAATCCCATCATTCCTGTTGTCCATAATCCCTAAGAAAAACTAACATATACTGAAAAAAATAACGTTCCAACCCACATTTTACAGGGAACATAGAACTCCCATTGAACTCTCTTTTTGAAAACTATTTTGCACTAATATATATATAACTAATTTAAATGTCAAACTTCAACTTTTGATCCAATCCCTTCCCACCAGTTATAAAATACGGTACCTCACTATTTTCCACCAGTGATAAATTTTCTGGTCCAGACAATATTCTGCAACAAGTATCATGGATGCACGCCTGAACAGCCCCTAAGCCTAAACATTAACTGTTTAATCCACAACGGGTTCTGCAAATGCTTATATATTTCTGGGCTAAAAACAAAATTTCAGATGCAAGTAATTTCCTGACATAGGTATTGTGGAGTCACTCTCAAACAGCACCCATTTACTTTCAAACTGGGTTTCAAACACAAAAAGAGATTTATAAAAATATAATATATTTTTAAATGATATAAGAACCCTCAGATACAAGACACCTTTATACTCTTAATTCATATCTAATATATTCAGTATATACACATAAGAATTTGAAGTAAACTAATAAAACTGTAATAAAAATAAATAAAAATTCAGCTGTTAATCAAAAATTTCAAAGTTATAACAAATTTAATCCTACTGTGTTTTTATTTGAAGTCAATATTCCCTATAGATGCATTGAATGCACTAAAAAATAACACAAACCTTATGCTCTACCAGGAATTCTGTCATTTGAATCAATGGCTTGGAGAGGAGACTCCTTTTAACGGTGCATCTGTCAAAATATGTATTGATTTAACATGATGGAAGAAAAAATAAAGACTTCTTCAAATGTCTTTTAATGAAACCTTCCTAGTTGAAGATCAGTTTAAAAACTTAGTAGGTGTGAAGCTATTTGGGGTGAAGTAGGTGAAGTTAGCTGAAAAACAATTGAAAATAAAATAGTTCCCCATAAATGTAAAAAGTATGCTACTGTATAAAACCTCACCTCCTGATGCACTGAAAGTCTCTAGAGGTTTGTTAAAAGTTCACCTTAGGGCATAATGGATGTTGATGCTGTTCCCATGGAATGTTTCATAAATGGGCTTCTTAGGACTTGAAATGGGCAACAAGACCTCAAAAGGCAATTCTGAGGTACCATGTGGGAATTTGCCCGCTCTGCAAATTTCCAGCACCTCACTGTGCAGCACAGTTGGCTGATAATAAAAATAAATTCACATCATTAAAGTCTCTGTGTCCAATAAACTTTCAGAAAATTTGAAATTTAATATACAATTACTACCTACTTGGAAAAATAGAGAAGTATTTTTGTCTGGATTATCAAATTTTATACTAGAAAGGTGATGATGCATTCATTACATTTCAGTATACAATACACTATAGCAAGCATGGAATATTTAAAATGCATTTGAACAGCATGTAGAAATTTTAATTATCTAATTAAGCATTTCATGCTCAAGTTTAAAGCCTTGATCGTACATACCTTTAAAGAGTTGACAACAGTATCAATTAGCCCTTGCTTGCTTGGAGGAATGAGAATGCTGAGTACCCCTTCCAGCTGCATGATGATGCCATCATGTTTGAGGTCACTTTTGCAAGGATTTGAAACAACAAGGCAGCCATACAGAGTTTCCTGAAGGCAACAAACTATTAGAGAACGATAGCTTTACCATCAATTGTTTATTGAACTTTCTGCAGGCAAGCATAGAAATGAGCAAACATTTTAACTTAACAAATTTGAACTTTTAGTTAATACCATAAAATGTTGCAACTTGGACCATTATTAGCATTTAAATTTCTGTGATACAAATAGTCACATGGTAAATACATAAAATATAAATCTTTTATGCTTTTGTTGCTTATCTCATGGTACCTACTACAAGAGCCACCAACACAATTTTTCTAAGGCAAGAATGTTTCAAGCATACATACTAGTTTTCTTTTCATAAATGTAAAAAACTTTTGCTCAATATTCCTAATTGACAAGAAGGTCTGAACAATTATAAGAAATATTTCCTCCAAATGTAGGCATTAGTGAAAATTTAATATTTTTATGGAAGAATTGCAATTGAAGAATCTGATAAATACAGTTGCTCTGCAACTGGTAAAAATTTGATAAAACTTAAATAGAAGCATTCAAATGCGAAGGAAGGGTAACAATTTAACAACAATTTTATACCATTTCATCATGGTACTATACCGGTACTACTTTATATAATTGACTAGATATTGCTACTTCTGTTTTTTTAAATGCAGAGAGAACATCTATTTTGTTTTCCAATTCAAAATTTTCATGTAAATGATTCTATTTCAACTCTTGGACATTATAGGGGGTAATGCAATGTAGTGTCAGATAACTAATGACCTGCAGATACATGATAATGTAATGTGGCCTCAAACACAAACCAGGCACTTTGGTGGGTCTTTTGGCAATGAATTTGAGGTGATGGATAACTTACATGCAAATGGGTTAAAAAACAATTTAATTAACCTTTTTAATTTCAACCATTCAAACAAAATGAGAGAATTTAATAAAATGACATGAATAATTTATTTAACAGTGATCAGTTTAGACTATCAACTATTTGATTTGCCTTTAAATAAAGTTCAAAAATTTATATAGTTGAACATCACTCGTACATTCATTGAATTATTTTCTTTAAAATTTATACCTTCCATCTATACCTTTCATGTGAAATAAATTTTATTCCTAATTTAACAGTGAAAATTAATACAGAAACCAAAAAATTAGAAGTTTTTTGGATAATTTAACAAGAAATTAAAACCATCAAGTAAAATTAAACAAAATGGATAATTTTACTTGCAATTTTCAAAAAGCATTCTAGCCTATTTGGAACATCGGGCAGAATTTTCATGAAATTGTAGGTGAACATAGGTTGTTTTTCTTATTTTTAACCCAAAAATTATAAAAAGGTTACACTAATAGTTGAAAATGGCCTGATTCACAGGAATTTTTTTCTTATTCACAGGTGGCTTCAGCCCAATTTTCCACTTAAGCATGCTAGAAATGCAGAAAAACTTGAGTTAGCCTCTTTTACTGCAACATTCATTTACAGTTGTATGATATTTCCCTGTAATTTCCTTCTTTCAGGCCGCAGCCAGCCGGGGTCTGAGGGTAACAACTTCGTATTTACTAGAATGTATTGGCAGGACCAGCAGGCTACTGGCTAGTAGTTACAATATATCATTAGCCACAATACATAAAAATCTTTAAAATACGTACACTTACCCCAGGATTATATATTTTGCTAGGTCGTTTAAGAACTATTTCTAAAATTGGTGCTGTCATTGAAAATTTTTCAAGAACCAACTTTTGAAGATTTTCTTGTGCAATTCACACAGTTGATGCCTATAAGTTATTTTCTTTTGTTCTTATCTATTCTTTAAGGAATGCTGGAAACTGGTCCATGAAGCCCCTTGCCTAAACAAGTTTAATTGGTGCCTAACAGTCTTTGATAAGTGTGGCAAAAATTTCTCCACGAGTCCTGTTAGGCTGTTTTCACCTCCCAGTTGACTTCAACCCATTTGTAGGCAATGCACAGTTGCCTACATTGCCAACAAATGTGGTCACCTCCAAAGTGAAGTCATCTGTATAGTCAGCAGTTGACATGCCCAACAATGAAGGGAGGGTGTGAACAATGAACAGAACATGAGTCATTTCTTTAGTGGATTAATTCAAGAAATTGTCTTCACTTAAGTGTCAACTAAACATGTGATAATGCAGTCTGACCGCTCTGATATTGACCTCAACTACTTGTTTAAATTTTGCAGTATATTTTGGCAGGAACTCATTGCAACTGATTTCCTGACAAGCTTCACTGCATTTTGATCAATCCAACATACCAGAAACCTTACTTTTTCCTAAATAGTCGGCCAAAGACTGGGGAATATCTAAAATGCAGTAATTTCAATCCAAATGTGTCGGAAAGATCTTCTGAGGGCATAAATTTTGCTGCTGAAGCATTGCCAAACATCTTGCAATATTCACCCACTCAGGATGGAATTCTAAGATACGTGGTTCACTTAAAAAAAGTGTTGAAGAGGGCCGCAGAACATTAGCTATAGTGTCCAGTAGAATCATTCATTCACAATTGTACCTTAATGTACCATACTTCCTGCCATAACGTAAGAGTGATGGTGTTGAGTGCAGTGTATGGGGCCTGGATGTGGTATGTGAGTGTGTGTGACTTGGTCCACAAGCCACTCAGCATTGATCTCCATCCCTCCACCGGTGGTCAAGTTCTGCCTTGCCAACTATCACTCCTTGGCTTGTACCTGAAGCCTAGGATGGTTAATACTTGATTTTTTATTACTACTTGATTACTACTACTACTACTAGGGATGAAATGGTGGTTACTACTTGATTTATATATAAATATATATATATATATTTATATGGTTGTTAAAACCATAGTTGGCCTTGGCTAATGTTTGAATAAGACATTGTTATCTGGCAGCAGAAGCTGTTAATAACTATTTTTTTCATTTGTCACTTTTCTATTATCTTGTAGTTACCTGAAACTACAACGCTGAGATGCCACATTGGTCCACTCGTTAGAGCACTTTACCCAGACCAAGTGGGCTGAACTGACACCACTGCTAGTGTTTCAGTTAGACTAGGTACTGTTCAGTTATTGTTTTATCTGCCATTTTGTATTTTGTGTTTTGTTAGTAGTAAATTGTTTAGTGTTTTCCATGTTTCATACCTTCCTGAATGTGACTCCTTCTGACCACATTCAGTATTTGTTCCCATGACCAAGGACTCAAGAGATACAGTCTCACATATTTGTGCGGGCTTACCGGGAACCACTACAGCATTCTGCCTTAAAAAAAACATTCCAGGCAACTCTAAACAGGTTTGCAGGCTGTCAGAAATTGGCTTTGGCATAAATAAAATGCCAGGCAACACAAAGAATGTCCCACTCCCAACATTGTTAATTGCCTGCATCACTCACAGATGCACAAGAGTGATCTACAGATGGAAATACTATTTACTCTTAACATAATGGTTTCAAATTGAATGTATAAAAAAATTTACTGCACGTCTGCACCTATTCATTACGTTAGCTTTCAAATTGAGGAGATACTCATTGGCAATTGGAGAAACTTATCAAAGAAAACGCAATGCACAACTTGTGGGGCTTGACACTTGCACAACTGAGTCAACTCAGTTGACTGACTAGATTAGAGTACTGAAAAAGTTTGAATTTAAACCTTTAGATTCTGTGAACCTTATGATTTCTTCATTATTAAAACTTGAGAAGGCTCACAATATAGGTATCACAACGTTTTCATTCAATTATTGTCTTGATGTTTGGGAGTTTTATCTGCAACTGCAGTTAATGTGCATGTGCTGTAGTTAGGTACGGTATGTGCACAAAAAAAATTTTTCCTTTGATCGTAATGAAAATTATACCACTGAAAAGAGAAAAAAATTTAGAAAAATATCATATAAGTATGAGTGGAGTAGGTCAAAAATGAAAAAGATATGAATTTTTTCCTTTTTACAATTTCACCCCAAAAATGGACCAACTTCTGTCCCTTTTTTTTTTAAACTTTCATTTGTAGGTTTCCTATGAGCCAATTTCAAAGTTTTTAGCACCATTAGAAAGCTCTTGTTGTAGGCTATCTATTCTAACTAGAATAAAACATTTTGGTTGAGACTTTGACTGCAGGAGGGTGGGGGAAATGGGTGCAACTGCTAGATAAGATTGCTATAACTTAACTTAAAGGCAGAATTGGATGGAATAAATTTCAGTTTCATGGTCTTGGCACCATAATTTAGCTAAAAAATATGAAATTAAATAGAATACGCAAATAAAATATACTAGTAATAATAATATTATTAATTTTTAATAATATTAATTCTTAACTAATTATAATAAATAATAATGAATATTGATCTTAATAATAATTTTGAATACTGATCATCATCATGTCACGTCTCATTTCATGTCTCTTCTCATTTCATGTCTCATCTCATTTCATGTTTAGTCTCATTTCATGTCTCATCTCATTTTATGTCTTGTCTCGTCTCATTTCATGTCTCGTCTCATTTCATGTCTCATGCCTCGTCTCATCTCACGTCTTGTCTCATCTCATGTCTTGTCTCATCTCATGTCTTGTCTCATGCCTCATCTCATGTCTCGTCTCAAGTCTTGTCTCATGTCTTGTCTCCTCATCTCATGTCCAATCTCATGGACATGTCTCGTCTTATGTCTCGTCCTATACCTCCTATATGTCTCATCTTATGTATTGTTTTTGCCACAACACAAATGCCATTTTGGATGTCATTCACAGTCAGATCTCAAACCAAAAATTGTCTTTTTATCAGACCTCACCATCACTATTTGACGGTCGGTAGGCAGAGCTTCTGACATGTTACATGCATGTTCAAAGAACTCTTAGCATAGCTTGCTCTGATAACATTTTGGTAAATTTTGTAATACGATATCACATTTTATTTTCAGCACAAAATGGCACCCTTAGTGAATGCCCGCTAATTAAGTAAACTACGCTGATTTCTCGAAAAATGAGATGGTGTTGTCATAATTGAAGTTTTTTTGTTAGTTTCCAAGCACAAGCCAGTCAAATAAAGGTTTCGGTTGGACGGGACTTGCAGAACTAAATGTCTTCCGCGCGCCCTAACAAAAACTGCTGGTCTGCCATTTTGCTTGGCTTGTTGTTATTCATAAGTCATTTGTGCACATACCTACTGTAGTTAGTAGTTACCTCACCCACTGATTGCGTAATGAGAACTAACAAGTAAACACTAACCATCATTAGATTCCCACCACCTTGGCAGGCTTGGCTGTTGCACAAAATGGATTCTGCATGTAAAACATTTACAAATGATATTGAACCATTCTGCTGCAGTGCTTATCAGTAACTGGCATTCAGCACTGCTGAATGCCAGTTACTGATAAATTTGTAATATAAAAGAATTTGTAGGGTAAACGTGGTATATTCCGACACATTAAGGACGCATCGAGAAATGAAAAACTATAAAAAAAACGTATGCGTTACGTAAGTTCTGTTGCCTTCACATGACTCTCAAAACACTTCACTACGCGTCAGCAACAATGAAACATCACAAAATGTTGCCATATTTTATTTCAACCATCAATGAACGCATGGAACTAAAACAAAGCTTAATATAAAGGAAAAGCTGGAGAGGTGACGGAATTACCTACGATGTCGGAATATACCGCGTTTACCCTATCAATCATTTTTTTCACATGAGTATATTGATGGTTGCGTTACTTGCGTAGGACGGTAGGACCAGGTATCTCTGCTTCAACATAGTAGCAAACTTGAGCTTTTTTTAGAATCAGTTCATTTATAATTTTCTCATTTGCTAAAGATTCAAACCAATTTCCTAAGTATGATAATGCCTGGCTGTAGAGTAGGGCCTTTCAGCTCGAGATATCGGCGTCTTTTCAAGCTCTCCATCAGCCACATCGACCTTAAATCGGCGTCCATGGCCGATCATAAACTATGGCTCAGGCAGCCATGACCAATCATAAACTATAGATTGCTGGATTAGCCCCGTTGTCACCATGCCCATCTGCAGCTTGTTTGATTGCTTGTATCTGTCACCCGATCACAATGTGCATACGTCTGGCAAGCCCAATGCTACTGCAGAAAAAAACTTGTCACGCCCATCTTCAGCTTGTTTGATTGCTTGTATCTGTCACCTGATCACAATGTGCATACATCTGGCAAGCCCAATGCTCCTGCAGAAAAAACTTGTCAATCTATTGTGTTGTAACGCGGTCTATTGTGTTCTAATGTCATCTATTGTGTTCTAACGTGATCTATTGCGTTCTACCGCGATCTATAGCGTTCTAACGTGATCTATTGTGTTCTAACGTGATTTATTGCGTTCTAACGTGATCTATTGCGTTCTACCGCGATCTATCGTGTTCTAACGCGATCTATTGTGTTCTAACGCAATCTATTGTGTTCTAATGTTTTCTAACGTGATCTATTGCGTTCTAACGCGATCTATTGTGTTCTAACGCAATCTATTGTGTTCTAACGTGTTCTATTATTTTCTAACGTGATCTATTGCGTTCTAACGCGATCTATTGTGTTCTAACGTGATCTATTGTGTTCTAACGTGATCTATTGTGTTCAAACGCAATCTGTTGTGTTCTAACGTGTTCTATTGTATTCTAACGTGATCTATTGCGTTCTAACGCAATCTATTGTGTTCTAATGCTATCTATTGTGTTCTAATGCTATCTATTGTGTTCTAACGCAATCTATTGTGTTCTAACGCAATCTGTTGTGTTCTAACGTGATCTATTATGTTCTAACGCAATCTATTGTGTTCTAACGCAGTCTGTTGTGTTCTAACGTGATCTATTGTGTTCTAACGCAATCTATTGTGTTCCAACGCAATCTATTGTGTTCTATTGTATTCTAACGTGATCTATTGCGTTCTAACGCAATCTATTGTGTTCTAATGCTATCTATTGTGTTCTAACGCGATCTATTGTGTTCTAATGCTATCTATTGTGTTATAACGCAATCTCTTATACACATCT